>NC_138299.1:148768563-148896063 GCF_965601325.2 Salmo salar
CCCAACCCCTAGCTCCAAGTCCCCAGCCCCCAGCCCGCAGTCCCCAGCTCCCAGCCCCCAGTCCCTAGCTCCCAGTCCCCAGCTCCCAGTCCCCAGCTCCCAGCCCCCAGCACCCAGCCCCCCAGCTCCCAGCCCGCAGTCCCCAGCTCCCAGCCCCCAGTCCCTAGCTCCCAGTCCCCAGCTCCCAGTCCCCAGCTCCCAGCCCCTAGCTATAGTCCCCCGGTCCCCAGCTCCCAGCCCCCAGCTCCCAGACCCCAGACCCCAGGTCCCAGCCCCCATCCCCAGCTCCCAGCCCCCAATCCCCAGCTCCCAGCCCCCAGCACCCAGCCCCCCAGCTCCCAGCCCGCAGTCCCCAGCTCCCAGCCCCCATCCCCCAGCTCCCAGCCCCCAGCCACAAGTCCCCAGCTCCCAGCCCCAGTCCCCAGCTCCCAGATCCCAGCTCCCAGTCCCCCGGCCCCCAGCTCCCAGCCCCTATCTCCCAGCCCCCAGCCCCCAGTCCCCAGCTTCCAGCCCCCAGCCCCCAGCCCCCAGTCCCCAGCTCCCAGCCCCCAGCTCCCAGCCCCCAGCTCCCAGCCCCCAGCTCCCAGCCCCCAGCTCCCAGCCCCCAGCCCCCAGCTCCCAGCCCCCAGCTCCCAGACCCCAGACCCCAGTCCTCAGCCCCCAGCTCCCAGCCCCTAGCTCCCAGAGTCCAGCTCCCAGCCCCCAGCTCCCAGCTCCCAGCTCCCAGCCCCCAGCCCCCAGCCCCCAGACCCCAGCTCCCAGACCCCAGCTCCCAGCCCCCAGCTCCCAGCCCCTACCCCCCAGCTCCCTGTCCCCAGCTCCTAGCTCCCAGTCCCCAGCTCCCAGCCCCCAGCCCCCAGCCCCCAGACCCCAGCTCCCAGACCCCAGCTCCCAGCCCCCAGCTCCCAGCCCCTACCCCCCAGCTCCCTGTCCCCAGCTCCTAGCTCCCAGCCCCCAGCTCCCAGTCCCCAGCCCCCAGCTCCCAGCCCCCAGCTCCTAGCTCCCAGTCCCCAGCTCCCAGTCCCCAGCTCCCAGCCCCTAGCTCCTAGTCCCCCGGCCCCCAGCTCCCAGTCCCCAGCTCCCAGACCCCAGACCCCAGGTCCCAGCCCCCATCCCCAGCTCCCAGCCCCTTTCCCCAGCTCCCAGCCCCCAGCCCCCCAGCTCCCAGCCCCCAGCTCCCAGCCCCCAGCTCCCAGCCCCCAGACCCCAGCCCCCAGCTCCCAGCCCCCAGCTCCCAGACCCCAGACCCCAGTCCTCAGCCCCCAGCTCCCAGCCCCTAGCTCCCCGAGTCCAGCTCCCAGCCCCCAGCTCCCAGCTCCCAGCTCCCAGCCCCCAGCCCCCAGCCCCCAGCCCCCAGACCCCAGCCCCCAGCTCCCAGACCCCAGCTCCCAGCCCCCAGCTCCCAGCCCCTAGCCCCCAGCTCCCTGTCCCTAGCTCCTAGCTCCCAGCCCCCAGCTCCCAGTCCCCAGCCCCTAGCTCCCAGCCCCCAGCTCCCAGCCCCCAGCCCTTAGCTCCCAACCCCTAGCTCCAAGTCCCCAGCCCCCAGCCCGCAGTCCCCAGCTCCCAGCCCCCAGCCCCTAGCTCCCAGTCCCCAGCTCCCAGTCCCCAGCTCCCAGCCCCTAGCTCCTAGTCCCCCGGCCCCCAGCTCCCAGCCCCCAGCTCCCAGCCCCCAGCTCCCAGACCCCAGACCCCAGGTCCCAGCCCCCATCCCCAGCTCCCAGCCCCCATCCCCAGCTCCCAGCCCCCAGCCCCCCAGCTCCCAGCCCGCAGTCCCCAGCTCCCAGCCCCCATCCCCCAGCTCCCAGCCCCCAGCCACAAGTCCCCAGCTCCCAGACCCCAGCTCCCAGTCCCCCGGCCCCCAGCTCCCAGCCCCTATCTCCCAGCTCCCAGCTCCCAGCTCCCAGCTCCCAGTCCCCAGCTCCCAGTCCCCCGGCCCCCAGCTCCCAGCCCCTATCTCCCAGCCCCCAGCTCCCAGCCCCCAGTCCCCAGCTCCCAGCCCCCAGCCCCCAGTCCCCAGCTCCCAGTCCCCAGCTCCCAGCTCCCAGCTGCCAGTCCCCAGCTCCCAGCCCCCAGCCCCCAGCCCCCAGACCCCAGCTCCCAGCCCCCAGCTCCCAGACCCCAGACCCCAGTCCTCAGCCCCCAGCCCCCAGCTCCCAGACCCCAGTCCCCAGCCCCCAGCTCCCAGCCCCCAGCTCCCAGCTCCCAGACCCCAGACCCCAGCCCCCAGCCCCCAGCCCCCAGCTCCCAGACCCCAGCTCCCAGAACCCAGCTCCCAGACCCCAGCTCCCAGCCCCCAGCTCCCAGCTCCCAGTCCCCAGTCCCCAGCCCCCAGCTCCCAATCTCCAGCTACCAGCTCCCAGCCCCCAGCCCCCAGCCCTACACTTAGAAAAAAGGGTTACAAAAGTGTTCGTCAGCTTCCCCATAGGAGAACCCTTTTTGGTTCCAGGTAGAACTCTTTTGGGTTCCATGTATAACCCACTGAGGGAAGAGTTCATCATGGAACACAGAAAGGTTCTTCAAAGACAAGCAAAGAACCCTTTTAGGTTCTAGATAACCCCGCCTCATTCCCAGCCACGCCTCATTCCCAGCCACGCCTCATTCCCAGCCCCGCCTCATTCCCAGCCCAGCCTCATTCCCAGCCCCGCCTCATTCCCAGCCCCGCCTCATTCCCAGCCCCGCCTCATTTCCAGCCCTGCCTTAGCCCCAGCTCTTTTCTCCCTGTCTGGAGATGTGTGCCTGATTACAATAACACACAACACTTCCTAACTCAGAGAAACCAGGGGATGATAGCGAAACGACAGGAGATGGGAAGGGAGAGGGGGTTTGACCGAGGAGGAGATGGAGGAGGAGAGAGGGCTCCTACTGGGACTGGTGTATGGCGTTTGCTGTGGTTGAGAGGAGGAAGCTGGTGGTCTATATTAGGGGAGGGGGGTCTTGGCTGTGCCCCCCAGCATTTGGCACAGTGGGCCTGATATTATGCATGCTGGCAGGGTCTCAGGGCATCCAGGGAGAGCAGAGCTGGTCCTGCTAATGAAAGGCATGCTACCGTTTACACACAGGGTTCCCTTGAACTTTTAATTACACTCAAGTCATCCCATTCTCATCAGATTGTCTCTCTACTGCTTTAAAATGACTAGACGGAAACACAGCATATACACCAAACAGCCTAGTGTTGGAACACTATAGCTTTCACTAACCAAGGAAATAGGAATCTAATAATGACATGTGAATGTAACGTATATGTTTAAAATAGTGAAAGTGAAAGGTCTTTAATTAGTGCAGACATACTGTATGTGTTCCAGGACCCTCAGACATACTCCTCTCTCTCCTCCTCTCCTTTCTCCCCTCCTCTCTCTCCTCCTCTCTCTACTCCTCTCTCTCCTCTCCTCTCTCCCCTCCTCTCTCCCCTTCTCTCTCCCCTCCTCTCTCTACTCCTCTCTCCCTTCCTTTCTCCTCTCCTCTCTCCCCTCCTCTCTCCTCTCCTCTCCTCTCTATTCTCCTCTCTCCCCTCCTCTTTCCTCTCCTTTCTCCCCTCCTCTCTCCTTGCTCCTTTCCTCTCCTCTCTCTCCTCCTCTCTCCTGTCTCCCGTCCTCTCTCCTCTCTCCTCTCCTCTCTCCTCTCCTCTCTCTACCCCTCTCTCCTCTCCTCTCTCCTCTCCCCTCTCCTCTCTCCTCTCCTCTCTCCCCTCCTCTCTCCTCTCCTCTCTCCTCTCCTCTCTCCTCCTCTCTCTACTGCTCTCTCCCCTCTCCTCTCCTCTCCTCTCCTCTCTCCCCTCCTCTCTACTCCTCTCTCTCCCCTTCTCTCTCCTCTCCTCTCCTCCTCTCCTCTCTCCCCTAATCTCTCTCCTCTCCACTCTCCTCTCCTCTCTCCCCTCCTCTCTCCAATCCTCTCTCCCCTCCTCTCTCTCCTCCTCTCCTTTCTCCCCTCCTCTCTCTCCTCCTCTCTCTACTCCTCTCTCTCCTCTCCTCTCTCCCCTCCTCTCTCCCCTTCTCTCTCCCCTCCTCTCTCTACTCCTCTCTCCCCTCCTTTCTCCTCTCCTCTCTCCCCTCCTCTCTCCTCTCCTCTCCTCTCTATTCTCCTCTCTCCCCTCCTCTTTCCTCTCCTTTCTCCCCTCCTCTCTCCTTGCTCCTTTCCTCTCCTCTCTCTCCTCCTCTCTCCTGTCTCCCGTCCTCTCTCCTCTCTCCTCTCCTCTCTCCCTCCTCTCTCCTCTCCTCTCTTCTCTCTACTCCTCTCTCCCCTCCTCTCTCCCCTCCTCTCTCTACTCCTCTCCCTTCCTCTCTCTCCTCATCTCTCCTCTCCTCTCCCCTCTCCTCTCTCCCCACCTCTCTTTACTACTTTCTCCCCTCCTCTCTCTACTCCTCTCTCCCCTCCTCTCTCCCCTCCTCTCTCCCCTTCTCTCTCCTCTCCTCTCTCCCCTCCTCTCTCTACTCCTCTCTCCCATTCTCTCTCCTCTCCTCTCTCCCCGCCTCTCACCCCTTCTCTCTCCTCTCCCCCCTTCTCTCTCCACTCCTCTCTCCTCTCCTCTCCTCTCTCCCCTCCTCTCTCCCCTTGTCTCTCCTCTTCTCTATCCTCTCCTCTACCCCCTCCTCTCTCTCCACCTCAACTCCTCTCTCCCCTCCTCCCCATTTTTCTGTCTCCTCATCTCTCCCCTCCTCTACTTGTCTATCCCCTCCTCTCTCCCCAGCTCTCTCCCCTACTCTAATTCTCTCTCCTCCTCTCTCCCCTCCTCTACCCACTCCTCTCTCCCCTCCTCTCTCCCCACCTCTCTCCCCTCCTCTACTTGTCTATCCCCTTCTCTCTCCCCTCTTCTCTCTCCACCTCTCTCCCCTCCTCTACTCCTCTCTCCCCTTCTCTCTCCACACCTTTATCTCCTCCTCTTTCCCTTCCTCTTTCCCCTCCTCTCTCCCCTCTTTCTCTCTCCTCTCTCCCCTCCTCTTTCCCCTTCTCTCGCCACACCTATATCTCCTCCTCTTTCTCCTCCTCTATCTTCTCCTCTCTCCCTTCCTCTATCTAATCCTCTCTTCCCTCCACTCTCCCCCTCCACTCTTCCCTCATCTTTCCTCTCCTCTCTCCCCTCCTCTATCTCCTCATACATCTACTACTCTCTCTACTCTCTCTCTACTCCTCCCTCCTCCTCTCTCCCTTCCTCTCCCCTCTCTTCATCCCCTTCTCTCTCTCCTCCTCTCTCCCCTCATCTCTCCCCACCTCTCTCCCCTCCACTCTCTCCTCTACTCCTCTCTCCCCTCCTCTCTCCCCTCCTCTCTCCCCACCTCTACTCCTCTCTCCCCTCCTCTCTCCACACCTCTCTCCCCTCCTCCCCCTTCTCTTTCTCCCCACCTCTCTCCCGTCCTCTACTTGTCTATCCCCTTCTCTCTCCGTCCTCTCTCCCCTCCTTTCTCGCCACCTCTCTCCCCTCCTCTACTCCTCTCTACCCTTCTCTCTCCCCTCCTTTCTCCCCTCCTCTCTCCCCTCCAATCTCCCCTCCTCTATCTCATCCTCTCTCCCTCCTATCTCTCTCTCCCCTCCTCTCTCCTGTCCTCTTTCCCATCCTCTCTCCCCTCCTCCTCTCTCCCCTACTCTCCTCCTCTCTCCCCACCTCTCTCGCCTCCTCTCTCCCCTTATCTACTCCCCTCCTCTCTCCCCTCCTCTTTCCCCTCCTCTCTCCCCTTCTCTCTCCCCTCCTCTCTCTACTCCTCTCTCCCCTCCTTTCTCCTCTCCTCTCTCCCCTCCTCTCTCCTCTCCTCTCCTCTCTATTCTCCTCTCTCCCCTCCTCTTTCCTCTCCTTTCTCCCCTCCTCTCTCCTTGCTCCTTTCCTCTCCTCTCTCTCCTCCTCTCTCCTGTCTCCCGTCCTTTCTCCTCTCTCATCTCCTCTCTCCTCTCCTCTCTCTACTCCTCTCTCCTCTCCTCTCTCCTCTCCCCTCTCCTCTCTCCTCTCCTCTCTCCCCTCCTCTCTCCCCTCCTCTCTCCTCTCCTCTCTCCTCTCCTCTCTCCCCTCCTCTCTCCTCCTCTCTCTACTGCTCTCTCCCCTCTCCTCTCCTCTCCCCTCTCCCCTCCTCTCTACTCCTCTCTCTCCCCTCCTCTCTCTCCTCTCCTCTCCTCCTCTCCTCTCTCCCCTAATCTCTCTCCTCTCCACTCTCCTCTCCTCTCCTCTCTCCTCTCCTCTCTCCAATCCTCTCTCCCCTCCTCTCTCTCCTCCTCTCCTTTCTCCCCTCCTCTCTCTCCTCCTCTCTCTACTCCTCTCTCTCCTCTCCTCTCTCCCCTCCTCTCTCCCCTCCTCTCTCTACTCCTCTCTCCCCTCCTTTCTCCTCTCCTCTCTCCCCTCCTCTCTCCTCTCCTCTCCTCTCTATTCTGCTCTCTCCCCTCCTCTTTCCTCTCCTTTCTCCCCTCCTCTCTCCTTGCTCCTTTCCTCTCCTCTCTCTCCTCCTCTCTCCCCTTATCTACTCCCCTCCTCTCTCCCCTCCTCTTTCCCCTCCTCTCTCCCCTTCTCTCTCCCCTCCTCTCTCTACTCCTCTCTCCCCTCCTTTCTCCTCTCCTCTCTCCCCTCCTCTCTCCTCTCCTCTCCTCTCTATTCTCCTCTCTCCCCTCCTCTTTCCTCTCCTTTCTCCCCTCCTCTCTCCTTGCTCCTTTCCTCTCCTCTCTCTCCTCCTCTCTCCTGTCTCCCGTCCTTTCTCCTCTCTCATCTCCTCTCTCCTCTCCTCTCTCTACTCCTCTCTCCTCTCCTCTCTCCTCTCCCCTCTCCTCTCTCCTCTCCTCTCTCCCCTCCTCTCTCCTCTCCTCTCTCCTCTCCTCTCTCCCCTCCTCTCTCCTCCTCTCTCTACTGCTCTCTCCCCTCTCCTCTCCTCTCCTCTCCCCTCTCCCCTCCTCTCTACTCCTCTCTCTCCCCTCCTCTCTCTCCTCTCCTCTCCTCCTCTCCTCTCTCCCCTAATCTCTCTCCTCTCCACTCTCCTCTCCTCTCCTCTCTCCCCTCCTCTCTCCAATCCTCTCTCCCCTCCTCTCTCTCCTCCTCTCCTTTCTCCCCTCCTCTCTCTCCTCCTCTCTCTACTCCTCTCTCTCCTCTCCTCTCTCCCCTCCTCTCTCCCCTTCTCTCTCCCCTCCTCTCTCTACTCCTCTCTCCCCTCCTTTCTCCTCTCCTCTCTCCCCTCCTCTCTCCTCTCCTCTCCTCTCTATTCTCCTCTCTCCCCTCCTCTTTCCTCTCCTTTCTCCCCTCCTCTCTCCTTGCTCCTTTCCTCTCCTCTCTCTCCTCCTCTCCTTTCTCCCCTCCTCTCTCTCCTCCTCTCTCTACTCCTCTCTCTCCTCTCCTCTCTCCCCTCCTCTCTCCCCTTCTCTCTCCCCTCCTCTCTCTACTCCTCTCTCCCCTCCTTTCTCCCATCCTCTCTCCCCTCCTCCTCTCTCCCCTACTCTCCTCCTCTCTCCCCACCTCTCTCGCCTCCTCTCTCCCCTTATCTACTCCCCTCCTCTCTCCCCTCCTCTTTCTCCTCCTCTCTCCCCTCCTCTTTCTCCTCTCCTCTCCTCTACTCGTCTCTCCCCTCCTCTCTCCCCTTCTCTCTCCCCTTCTCTACTCCCCTCCTCTCCCCTCCTCGACTCGTCTCTCCCCTCCTCTCTCCCCTCTATCTCTCTCCTCTCTCCCCTCCTCTTTCCCCTTCTCTTTCCACACCTTTATCTCCTCCTCTCTCCCCTCCTCTTTCCCCTCCTCTTTCGCCTCCTCTCTCCCCTCCTATCTCCCACCCTCTCTCCCCTCCCCTCCTCTATCTCCTTCCTCTCTCCCCTCTTCAATCTCCTCTCCTCCATCTCCCTCCTCCTCTCCTCCATCTCCCTCCTCCTCTACCCCCTCCTCTCTCCCCACCTCTACTCCTCTCTCTCCATCTCTCTCCCCTCCTCCCCCCTCATCTCTCCCAACCTCTCTCCCCTCCTCTACTTGTCTATCCCCTTCTCTCTCCCCTCCTCTCTCCCATCCTCTTTCCCTTCCTCACTCCCCTTCCTCCATCTCATCTTCTCTCCCCTCCTCTCTCCCCTCTATCTCTCTCCTCTCTCCCCTCCTCTTTCCCCTTCTCTCTCCACACCTTTATCTCCTCCTCTCTCCCCTCCTCTTTCCCCTCCTCTTTCGCCTCCTCTCTCCCCTCCTATCTCCCACCCTCTCTCCCCTCCCCTATCTCCTTCCTCTCTCCCCTCTTCAATCTCCTCTCCTCCATCTCCCTCCTCCTCTCCTCTCTCCTCCATCTCCCTCCTCCTCTCTCCCCTCCTCTATCTCCCTCCTCTCTCCACTCTTCTATCTCCTCCTCTCTTCCCTCTTCTATCTCCCTCTCTCTCCTCCTTTCTCCCCTCCTCTCTCCCCTCCTTTCTTCCCTCCTCTATCTCGCTCCTCTCTCCTATCTCCTCCTCTCTTCCCTCTTCTATCTCCCTCCTCTCTCCCCTCCTTTCTCCCCTCCTTTCTTCCCTCCTCTATCTCCCCTCCTCTATCTCCCTCCTCTATCTCCTCCTCTCTCCCCTTATAGGTTGATGTAACTGGGAGAGATGGCTAATATAATGAATTCAGGTGATGTGGTTTATATTAACACTTCTATATTATTCTATATTAACGGTTAATGCACAATCACTTGCTAAAAATCTATAAATAAATCAATACTATTAAATCTCTTTCAAAAACACACTATTTACCCCATTATTTACCCCATTATTTACCCCATTGCTCTAAACAGGCCCAGGTCTAGATGATGATTGAATGCCAGAAACTGCCAGCTAGCAATAGACAATCTACTGCTGACTGCTACTGCTTTGTTTGCCTGCAGAGGAAATGGAATTCTCTTCTGTTGGTTGTTATAGGCCATGACATTTAGAAGGCGGTGGCAGTATTTTAGAAAGACCTATTTGTATCAAAATCATTTTCATGCTCGTGGATTTTTTTTATGTAAATATATTTCAAATTTTACTTCTGACACTCATTAAAGGTTTTGTCAAGATATGCGCTATCCATGGTCCTGATTTGTTAAGAGCTGTTGTGGTGCTGAACAGTGTCACAGTATCCACAGAAGGTGGCGCCCCTCCTCGGTCGGGCGGCGCTCGGCGGTCGTTGTCGCCGGCCTACTAGCTGCCACCGATCCATGTTTCTGTGTCTTTTGGTTTTGTCTGTCTGATCCGCACCTGTTCCTTGTCTGTCATTAGTGTGGGGGGTATTTAGTGTGTCTTTTCAGTTCAGGGATTTCGTGTGGGATTGTTTTATGTCTATTCAGGACAGACGTTAGTAAGCGCTGCTCCCTATTCTAGTTTAGCCGGGCTGCGCCCCGTGCGTCATGTGTTTTGGGAACGTGTTTCCTCTTTGGGTATTGTGTGCGCCCCGTGCATCATTTGTTTTGGGAACGTGTTTCCTCTTTGGGTATTGTGTGCGCCCCGTGCGTCATGTGTTTTGGGAACGTGTTTCCTCTTTGGGTATTGTGTGCGCCCTGTGCGTCATGTGTTTTGGGAACGTGTTTCCTCTTTGGGTATTGTGTGCGCCCTGTGCGTCATGTGTTTTGGGAACGTGTTTCCTCTTTGGGTATTGTGTGCGCCCTGTGCGTCATGTGTTTTGGGAACGTGTTTCCTCTTTGGGTATTGTGTGCGCCCTGTGCGTCATGTGTTTTGGGAACGTGTTTCCTCTTTGGGTATTGTGTGCGCCCTGTGCATCATGTGTTTTGGGAACGTGTTTCCTCTTTGGGTATTGTGTGCGCCCTGTGCCTTTCGGCTTCTTGTGTTGTTTTCAGGTTGTTATTAAACGCTATCGCACTACCGGACCTCTGTCTCCTGCAATTCACTCTGCCTCTCTACTGCTCCTGGTAAATCGTGACAAACAGATAGCGCAGCGCTCTACAATACATGTTGTAGTGGGCCTTATCGACTCTCATGCCTTGACCCCTCCCTCCCCCCGTTTCTTTGTAGAGTTGATAAATCATCCAGTGAGTGAGATGTTAGTATCCTGTCAGCCTAGTTTCACCAGACAGACATCCCAATAACATCTAATGACATCTAATAACTGAAGATCATGCAGCTTCAAACATTGATTATCTCCATTGAAATAGAATTAGTTCCTAAATATGCTCAGTGTAACATAAATATTGTGGTAAAGTCATCAAGGATTGAAATGATCTATGCTACACTTATCCCAAGGATCAATTACAAATGGTGTAATTTGCTATTGATGTCATTGATTCATTTGTCTGAGTCCAATTATGCTGGAGACAGTAGGGACCCCTTTGTTCATGTGACCCACCACAGGATGATTCTCATGAAGAACAATCCACTTTCCACATTCATTTCTCGGATCTTGGTCGGGAACATGAATTATAATGCCCTCTTGAGTTATATGGTAGATGTTGGAAATACATGTACAGTTGGTTACCGGAGAGACTGAAGATACTTCTCGTGGATATAACATTATTCAACCCCCAGCTCCCCCATAAGCTAAACAAAAAATACAAGTTGTGTGTAACTAATATACAGTGCATTCAGAAAGTATTCAGACCCCTTGACTTTTTCCTCATTTTGTTACGCTACAGCCTTACTCTAAAATGTATTAAATAATTTTTCCCCCTCATCAATCTACACACAATACCCCATAACGACAAAGCAATAACAGGTTTTTTGCTAATTTATAAAAAAACAGAAATATCACATTTACATAAAAATTCTGACCATTTAGTCAGTACTTTGTTGAAGCACCTTTGGCTTCAACAAAATACAAATTACAGCATCGAGTCTTCTTGAGTATGACGCTACAAGCTTGACACACCTGTATTTGGGGAATTTCTGTCACGACTTCCGCCGAAGTTGGTCCCTCTCCTTGTTCGAGCGGCTCTCAGCGGTCGACGTCACCGGCCTAGCCATCGCCGATTCACTTTTCACTTTCCATTTGTTTTGTCTTTGTTTTACACACCTGGTTTCAATCCCCCAATTACTTGTTCATTATTTAACCCTGTGTTCCCCCATGTCTTTTTGTGAGTGATTGTTTGTATGTACACGGTCCGTTATTTGTGGGCTAGTTTGTGGTGTATTTATTGATTCCTTGAGTAAATTACGTTCCTTACTCATTTCTGCTGTCCTGCGCCTGACTCCTCCACACCAGCTACACACACGCCGATTACAGAATCACTCACCAAAACGAATGGAGTCAGCAGGAGCAGACGCCTTCCCTGTGGCGGTAGAAGAGCGTGTCCAGCAGCATGCGACCATGTTGCAACGTCCGGATTGGGGCTTGTCAGTTCCATCCCCCAGCACCACTGCTCCAACGCCCATGGAGCTGGGAAGTGCTGCACTTAGGGCGACCAGAGGAGGGGCCATTCCCTGCACCATCTGTGGCTGCACAGGGCACACTGCTGGTCGGTGCTGGGGGGGTTCCTCAGGGAGTCGAGGCAGCAGGTTTCCATCGGTGCGACAACGGTGGAAAGTCCAGACCAGGTCTCCACCGTGCGGATCCCCTCAGAATATGCCGATTTGGCTCTCGCCTTCTGTAAGAAGAAGGCAACTCAATTACCACCCCATCGACGGGGGGATTGTGCGATAAATCTCTTGGTAGACGCAGCACTTCCCAGGAATCACGTGTATCCTCTGTCACAGGAGGAGACGGTAGTTATGGAAACATATGTCTCCGAATCCCTGGGGCAGGGATACATTCGGCCCTCCACTTCACCTGCCTCCTCGAGTTTATTTTTTGTGAAGAAGAAGAATGGAGGTCTGCGCCCGTGTATTGACTATCGGGGTATCAATCAGATCACTGTGAGGTACAGCTACCCGCTGCCTCTTATCGTCAGTGCGATCAGGTCAATGCATGGGGCGCGCTTCTTAACAAAATTGCATCTCAGGAGCGCTTACAACCTGGTGCGTATCCGGGAGGGGGACGAGTGGAAGACAGCATTTAGTACCACCTCAGGGCACTATGAGTACCTCGTCATGCCGTACGGGTTGATGAATGCTCCATCAGTCTTCCAGGTCTTTGTTGATGAGATTTTCCGGGACCTGCACGGGCAGGGTGTAGTGGTGTATATCAACGACATTCTGATATACTCCGCTACACGCGCCGAGGATGTGTCCCTGGTGCGCAGGGTGCTTGGTAGACTGTTGGAGCATGACCTGTACGTCAAGGCTGAGAAATGTCTGTTCTTCCAACAGTCCGTCTCCTTCCTAGGGTACTGCATTTCCACTTCAGGGGTGGAGATGGAGCGTGACCGCATTTCAGCTGTGCGTAATTGGCCGACTCCCACCACGGTAAAGGAAGTGCAGAGGTTTCTAGGGTTTGCCAACTACTACCGGAGGTTTATCCGGGGTTTTGGTCAGGTAGCGGCTCCCATTACCTCACTGCTGAAGGGGGGACCGGTGCGACTGCAGTGGTCGGCTGAGGCGGACAGGGCTTTTGGTCACCTGAAGGCTCTACCTCGGCTCCCATGCTGGCTCATCCGGATCCCTCTTTGGCGTTCATAGTGGAGGTGGACGCGTCCGAGGCTGGGATCGGAGCCGTGCTCTCACAGCGCTCGTGCACGCCACCGAAGCTCCGCCCCTGTGCTTTCTTTTTGAAGAAGATCAGCCCGGCGGAGCAAAACTATGATGTGGGGGACCGGGAGCTGTTGGCTGTTGTAAAGGCTCTGAAGGCGTTGGCTTGAGGGAGCTAAACACCCTTTTCTCATCTGGACTGACCACCGCAATCTGGAGTACATCTTGGAGGCGAGGAGTCCGAACCCTCGCCAGGCAAGGTGGGCCATGTTCTTTACCCATTTTGTTTTCACTCTGTCCTACAGACCAGGTTCCCAGAATGCTAAGGCAGACGCACTGTCCCAGATGTATGACAAAGAGGAGCGGTCCATGGATCACACTCCCATACTTCCGGCCTCTTGCCTGGTGGCACCGGTGGTGTGGGAGTTGGACGAGGCATCGAGCAGGTGTTACACACAGAGCCCACTCCTGCCCAGTGTCCAGCTGGGCGTCTGTACATTCCGTCTGCTGTCCTCGACCGTTTGATCTATTGGGCCCACACGTCACCCTCCTCTGGTCATCCTGGCATCGGTCGGACGGTGCGTTGCCTTAGTGGGAAGTACTGGTGGTCCACCTTGGCCAAGGACGTGAGGGTTTATGTTTCCTCCTGCTCGATGTGCGCCCAGTGCAAGGCTCCCAGGCACCTGCCCAGAGGGAAGTTACAACCCCTCTCCGTTCCACAACGGCCGTGGTCGCACCTGTCGGTGGACTTCCTGACGGATCTTCCTCCTCACAGGGCAACACCACGATCCTGGTCGTTGTGGATCGGTTTTCTATGTCCTGCCGTCTCCTCCCTTTGCGCGGTCTCCCTACGGCCCTACAGCCTGAGGACATAGTCTCTGATCGGGGTCCCCAGTTCACGTCCAGAGTATGGAGGGCGTTCATGGAATATCTGGGGGGTCTCGGTCAGCCTCACCTCAGGTTTTCACCCCGAGAGTAACGGGCAGGTGGAGAGATTAAACCAGGATGTGGGTAGCTTTCTGCCATCATATTGCCAGGACCGGCCGGGGGAGTGGGCAGCGTTCATCCCCTGGGCAGAATTGGCCCAAAACTCACTCCGCTTCTCCTCTACAACCTCTCCCCTTTCCAGTGCGTACTGGGGTATCAGCCGGTTCTGGCACCTTGGCATCAGAGCCAGATCGAAGCTCCTGCGGTGGACGAATGGTTTAAGTGCTCGGAGGAGACCTGGGACGCTGCTCATGCCGTGAGGCGACAGAAGGCGAGCACCGACCGCCACCGCAGTGAAGAAGGGGGACCGGGTCTGGCTCTCGACCCGAAACCTGCCCCTCCGCCTGCCCTGCCGGAAGCTGGGTCCGCATTTTGTGGGGCCATTCAAAGTCCTGAGGAGACTGAACGAGGTATGCTACAGGTTACAGCTTCCCCCAGATTACCGAATTAATGTGTCTCTCCTCAGGCCGGTGGTGGCTGGTCCACTCCAGGAGTCTGAGGTGCGGGAGGTTCCTCCACCCCCTCTGGACATTGAGGGGGCCCCAGCGTATGCTGTTCGAGCCATCCTGGACTCGAGGTGTCGGGCGTTGGGCCTTCAGTACCTCATGGAGTGGGAGGGGTACAATCCGGAGGAGAGATGTTGGGTGCCGGTGGAGGACGTCCTGGACCCTTCGTTGCTGAGGGAGTTCCACCGTCTCCACCCGGATCGCCCTGTGCCTCGTACTCCGGATCGTCCCCGAGGTCAGTGTGGGGGGGTGGGGGGGTGGGGGGGGTACTGTCACAACTTCCACTGAAGTCGGTCCCTTTCCTTGTTCGGGCGGTGTTCGGCGGTCGACGTCACCGGCCTTCTAGCCATCGCTGATCCACTTTTCATTTTCCATTTGTTTTGTCTTTGTTTTACACACCTGGTTTCAATCTTCCAATTACTTGTTCATTATTTAACCCTCTGTTCCCCCATATTTTTTGTGAGTGATTGTTTGTATGTATACGGTCCGTTATTTGTGGGCTAGTTTGTGTTGTATTTATTGATTCCTTGAGTAAATTACGTTCCTTACTCATTTCTGCTGTCCTGCGCCTGACTCCTCCACACCAGCTATACACAGGCCGATTACAGTTTCTCCCATTCTTCTCTGCAGATCCTCTCAAGCTCTGTAAGGTTGTAGGGGGAGCGTCGCTGCACAGCTATTTTCAGGTCTCTCTAGAGATGTTTGATCGGGTTCAAGTCCGGGCTCTGACTGAGCCACTGAAGGACGTTCAGAGACCTGTCCCAAAGCTACTCTTGCGTTGTCTTGGCTGTGTGCTTATGGTCGTTGTCCTGTAGGAAGGTGAACCTTTGCCCCAGTCTGAGGTCCTGAGCACTCTGGAGCAGGTTTTCATCAAGGATCTCTCTGTACTTTGCTCCCTTCATCTTTGTCTCTATCCTGACTAGTCTCCCAGTCCCTGCCGCTGAAAAACATGATGCTGCCACCACCATGCTTCACTGTAAGGATGGTGCCAGGTTTCCTCCAGACGTGACTTTTGGCACTCAGGCCAAAGAGTTCAATCTTGGTTTCATCAGACCAGAGAATCTTGTTTCTCATGCTCTGAGGGTCTTTAGGTGCCTTTTGGCAAACTCCAAGCGGGCTGTGATGTGCCTTTTACTGAGGAGTGGCTTCTGTCTGGCCACTCTACCATAAAGGCCTGATTGGTGGACTGCTGCAGAGATGGTTGTCCTTCTGGAAGGTTCTCCCATCTTCACAGAGGAACTCTAGAGCTCTGTCAGAGTGACCATCATTCAAACTTCTTCCATTTAAGAATGATGGAGGCCACTGTTCTTGGGGACCTGCAATGCTGCAGACATTTTTTAGTAACCTTCCCAAGATCTGTGCCTCGACACAATCCTGTCTCGGAGCTCTACAGACAATTCCTTTGACCTCATGTCTTATTTTTGCTCTGACATGCACTGCCAACTGTGGGACCTCATATAGATGTGTGCCTTTCCAAGTCATGTCTAATCAATTGAATTTACCACAGGTGGACTCCAATCAAGTTGTAGAAACATCTCAAGAATGATCAATGGAAACAGGATGCACCTGAGCTCAATTTCGAGTCTCATAGCAAAGAGGCTGAATACTTATGTAAATAAGGTATTTCTGTTTTTTAGATTTAAGACATTTGCAAACATTTCAAAAAAACCTGTTTTCACTTTGTCATTGTGGGTTATTGTGTGTAGATTGATGAGTAAATTTTTTTTTTGATTTCATCCATTTTAGAATAAGGCTGTAACGTGGACCAAGCTACTCCTCATATCATTAAAATGCCTTTATTTTTACGGCATGTTCAATAATTATATATTATTTACCTGTTCTTTATTCACCAACAGCTCAATCGATGCCTTGCGTCTGTATTTTACATTTCGTTGTTCATCTTGTAATGTAGAATATAACTTTACCAAACATTGCTTAGTGTAGAATGGAGGAGTAATGGGTTTGTAGCAGGTCTGCTCTACAGTATAATCTTCTACTCTAGCTGAGGGTGTTGATCACAAAGAGCTCCGCTGGCTGCTTATCATCAAGAGAAAATAACATGGACCGTTATCATGAGAAAATCACAAGCATCTTCAATAACGGGGACTAACAGTACCTACTAGGCAGGGAGGAAAAACTCTGGTCTTTCAACGAAGGGAGAAAAATACAAGAAATAATCTAATCTGGCATTTTTTTCTTAATTTTACTGCTGTTCCCAAAGGATTTAATCTGGTAGTATTACACGATCCATACAGTATGTTCTGTGCATCACCAGTCTCTATACCAGTCATTATCAATGAGAGGAACAGGACACATATGAAGTTAATTCATTGACAAGTGCAAGAGTCTATGGTCTGTACGCTTCCCTCTATACAGGCACATGTTATGAAACTAACAGAATTTGAATCGCCACCCAATGTACGGTAAAATTCAAGGAAAAAACATGCATGCAAAAAGTAATGATAGTGCTTGAAATTGTAGGGTTTTAGAAGCAGCGGTGTGGAGTGTTTTTAGAGGACCGCTGTACACAGTAATAACAATCTATACAAGAGTCTCTTGGTTTGTATGGCCCTAGCAACCTGTAAACACCTCTCACAGTACACCCTGTAGTGTCTTTGCTACGTCCACAAATAACAGCTAACTCTCAAGGTAATTGCAGTGAATTTCCCTGCTATCATTATTGATGGATCAATTCAGAGTTCCATTGCCTTTAGAGACAGCAGAATTGCTATAATTTCCCTTTATGGACTGTATCCAAGGTCTACTTTACCCCTTGTAGAGTGGGACTCTTTATACTTTCGATTGGCACTTGGCGGAGGAGTGTTTTGCAGGCTGGTCTCCTCACAAAGCCCCAACAGAGGCTTTGATGTTTGTCACATTGGGTCAAAGATGTTACAGAGCGCGGCTCTGCCAGGGGCACTCTGCTTTCATCTCTATAGAATCTGTCACACCCTGACAAGTGGTCCCTGGTCCCCCCCCCTCTTTAGGAGGCCAGAACACTGCTATACTCATCCTTTCAAACCCAGTTCATCTTTCCATCCCAACCTCAAAAGACTGGACCTCCTTGTTGATCAAGCCTGCAGGACTTAAGACATCTTGACGTAGCTGAAGATGTACAGTTGAAGTCAGAAGTTTACATACACTTAGGTTGGAGTCATTAAACTCGTTTTTCAACCACTCCACAAATTTCTTGTTAACAAACTATAGTTTTGGCAAGTCGGTTAGGACATCTACACAAGTAATTTTTCCAACAATTGTTTACAGACAGATTATTTCACTTATAATTCACTATATCACAATTCCATTGGGTCAGAAGTTTACATACACAAAGTTGACTGTGCCTTTAAACAGCTTGGAATATTCCAGAAAATGATTTAATGGTTATAGAAGCATCTGATAGGCTAATTGACATCATTTGAGTCAATTGGAGGTGTACCTGTGGATGTATTTCAAGACCTACCTTCAAACTCAGTGCCTCTTCGCCTGACATCATGGAAAAATCTAAAGAAATCAGCCAAGATCTCAGAAAAAAATTGTAGACCTCCACAAGTCTGGTTCATCCTTGGGAACAATTTCCAAATGCCTGAAGGTACCACGTTCATCTGTACAAACAATAGTACGCAAGTATAAACACCATGGGACCACGCAGCCGTCATACCGCTCAGGAAGGCGACGCATTCTGTCTCCTAGAGGTGAACATGCTTTGGTGCGAATAGTGCAAATCAATCCCAGAACAACAGCAAAGGACCTTGTGAAGATGCTGGAGGAAACAGGTACAAAAGTATCTATATCCACAGTAAAATAAGTCCTATATCGACATAACCTGAAAGGCCGCTCAGCAAGGAAGAACTACGGTTTGCAAACCCACATGGGGACAAAGATCGTACCTTTTGGAGAAATGTCCTCTGGTCTGATGAAACAAAAATAGAACTGTTTGGCCATATTGACCATCGTTATGTTTGGAGAAAAAAGGGGAGGCTTGTAAGCCGAAGAACACCACCACAACCGTGAAGCATGGGGGTGGCAGCATCATGTTTTGGGGGTGCTTTGCTGCAGGAGGGACTGGTGAACTTCACAAAATAGATGGCATCATGAGAAAGGAGAATTATGTGGAGATATTGAAGCAACATCTCATGACATCAGTCAGGAAGTTAAAGCTTGTTCGCAAATGGGTCTTCCAAATGGACAATGACCCCAAGCATGCTTCAAAAGTTGTGGCAAAATGGCTTAAGGACAACAAAGTCAAGGTATTGGAGTGGCCTTCACAAAGCCCTGACCTCAATCCTATGGAAAATGTGTGGGCAGAACTGAAAAAGTGTGTGTGAGCAAGGAGGCCTACAAACCTGACTCAGTTACACCAGCTCTGTCAGGAGGAATGGGCCAAAATTCAGCCAACTTATTGTGGGAAGCTTGCGGAAGGCTACCCGAAACGTTTGACCCAAGTTAAACAATTTAAAGGCAATGCTACCAAATACTAATTGAGTGTATGTAAACTTCTGACCCACTGGGAATGTGATGAAAGAAATAAAAGCTGAAAAAAATAATTATCTCTACTATTATTCTGACATTTCACATTCTTAAAAGAAAGTGGTGATCCTAACTGACCTAAGACAGGGAATTTTTACTAGGATTAAATGTCAGGAATTGTGAAATACTGAGTTTAAATGTATTTGGCTAAGGTGTATGTAAACTTCTGACTTCAAATCTATCTACTATAATGGGACCGAGAAATGCCACCATCGGGTTTATGATCACTGGATTTAGTTCAGATGCTGAATCATCATTAACCACGTGTGAGTGGCACAGGCAACCTGCAAGTCAATATATACAGAGAGTCATCTGATGTTGAATCCTACACAGAGAACAAAGTGACGGTCTTAATCTTTTGACCTGTGTGGAGAGAAAAAAGATCATGGCCCCTGAAATGTCATGAATATCAGATCTGTGGTTCCTTTTCTTTGCTCGTATCCTAGACTCTTTCCTAACATCAAGTGTGAGGGCTACCACACGCAGGGTTTCCAGTATTGATTTAGATCCCCCTCTGTCACTCAAAGACAAAACACTGTCTGATATATCAGTATGAACCAACCCTCTGTCACTCAAAGACAAAACACTGTCTGATATATCAGTATGAACCAACCCTCTGTCACTCAAAGACAAAACACTGTCTGATATATCAGTATGAACCAACCCTCTGTCACTCAAAGACAAAACACTGTCTGATATATCAGTATGAACCAACCCTCTGTCACTCAAAGACAAAACACTGTCTGATATATCAGTATGAACCAACCCTCTGTCACTCAAAGACAAAACACTGTCTGATATATCAGTATGAACCAACCCTCTGTCACTCAAAGACAAAACACTGTCTGATATATCAGCTGTATCAAGTTTGTCAAATTTTCTCCTGATTTAAGAAAATAATGAGAGCTGCTTTTGAATCTTTCTTTTAGTTGTGTTTGTGTCAGGGTCCTAATTAAATCTATTTCTTTGGAAAAGAGTAAAGTATGATGTTGAATATCCAGACCTTTCTCTTCATTCTCCATCCTCTTTTGAAAAATTTATCCAACTCCCCACAGAGACCTGTAAGTGCATCCACAGAGAGTTTGAACTTTATTGATTACTAATTAGATCATAAAAGTGAAAATAATCTCATGGACTCCTGGGGAAAGATGATTTGTCCCCATTTACATATCTGGTGGCATGTTACTCCCCTTTGTATAAATGTCTGTGTCCTGGTTCAATACTTTCTCACCCTACCTCTCATCTGGATGACGTGGAATGCAAGGAAGCTGGGATTTGAATTCCAGGGATTCTCTCTACTTTGGGCTCCTGAGTGGCGCAGCAGCTTAAGGCATTGCATCTCAGTGCAAGAGGCATCACTACAGTCCCTGGTTCAAATCCAGTCTGTATCACATCCGGCTGTGATTGGAAGTCCCATAGGGTGGCGCACAATTGTCCCAGCGTTGTCCGGGTTTGGCCGGGGTAGGCAATCATTGTAAATAGGAATTTGTTCTTAACTGACTTGCCTAGTTAAATAAAAAATATATTTTTGGTTCTTGGTTTTACAGGCATTATGTTTTTCATTTTCACTCTTTTCTTTAAGTTACCCCTCTGTAAACGTCCATCTGTATATCAGAGGAGGCTGGTGGGAGGAGATATAGGAGGATGGGCTCATTGTAATGGCTGGAATGGAATTAATGGTACGGAGTCAAACATGTATGCTGTATAATGCTGTTTACATTTCCTGCCCCGCTAACCCCTCACCCCTGCCCCACAGGCGGTATGGATCACCCATCGATGGATCTCTCATGCTTTAGCTGAGCTCATCGATTATTTGATCTCATTTCAAGCAGATGACGTGCATAGTCAGACCATTGATGTTTAGCCCTTCACCCTGGCAAATTGATTGCAGAGCTAATTGTGTACTTTCCTTTTCAGCAGCGTCTCACCTCCTCGTTCCATCGCTCTTTCTTCAAGGTGCTAGACGATCAGCTTGTGCTAGACATACAGCGGTCAGACACAACTTAGTAAACACCATGGGGGAAAAATCCACTTGTGTCCACAAGTATTGAGTTGTACCCTGTTAACCAGCTTGTTGATCATCATCAGCAGGGAGAGGAGCAGCTGCAGCATTAGTAGCCAGGTAATCTTGTTTGCGTGTCAGTGGTAAAGCCAGAAATGGCTTCATCTCATTGACAGTTTCCTGATAAGCTCTTTTCTGGGAAAGAAACAGGGTTTGCTTTCTACCGGCCAGCTGGCGTCAAAGGCAGTGGAATGGATAACCACTGTAATTACCAACCACTGGACAGCAGTGGCATATGGAAGGGATAGGATGTTGTGTTCCAAAGAGGATTGGGATACTAATGGTGGGTAGAAGGTTCTCACCTCCTGTCTCATGTAAAAGTTTTATTGTGCTTCTTAACTTAGATTACAGTCAACTTGAGGGAAGTTGGTATCGTCTTTGATGAATCCTATGTTCATGAGAAAAACTCATTATTTTCACAATTCCTGACATTTAATCCTAGTAAAAATCTTAAGTCAGTTAGGATCCCCATTTTATTTTAAGAATGTGAAATGTCAGAATAATAGTAGAGAGAATGATTTATTTTAGGTTTTATTTCTTTCATCACATTCCCAGTGGGTCAGAAGTTTACATACACTCAATTAGTATTTGGTAGCATTGCCTTTAAATTGTTTAACTTGGGTCAAACGTCCCATTCTTCCTGACAGAGCTGTTGTAACCGAGTCAGGTTTGTAGGCCTCCTTGCTTGCACATGCTTTTTCAGTTCTGTCCACAAATTTTCTATGGGATTGAGGTGATGGCCACTCCAATACCTTGACTTTATTGTCCTTAAGCCATTTTGCCACAACTTTGGAAGTATGCTTGGGGTCATTGTCTATTTGGAAGACCAAGCTTTAACTTCCTGATTCATGTCTTGAGATGTTGCTTCAATATATCCACATAATTTTCCTCCCTCATCATACCATCTATTTTGTGAAGTGCACCAGTCCCTCCTGCAGCAAAGCATCCCCACAACATAATGCTGCCACCACCGTACGCCACGGTTGGGATGGTGTTCTTCGGTTTGCAAGCCTCCCCCTTTTTCCTCCAAACATAATAATGGTCATTATGGCCAAATAGTTCTATTTTTGTTTCATCAGACCAGAGGACATTTCTCCAAAAAGTACGATCATTGTCCCCATGTGCAGTTGCAAACCGTAGTCTGGCTTTTTTTATGGCGGTTTTGGAGCAGTGGCTTCTTCCTTGCTGAGCGGCCTTTCAGGTTATGTCGATATAGGACTCGTTTAACTGTGGATGTAGATACTTTTGTACCTGTTTCCTCCAGCATCTTCACAAGGTCCTTTGCTGTTGTTCTGGGATTGATTTGCACTTTTCGCACCAAAGTACGTTCATCTCTAAGAGACAGAACGTGTCTCCTTCCTGAGCGGTATGACGGCTGCGAGGTCCCATTGTCACGGCTGTTTGAAGGATCAGTCCAAAATGCAGCGTGTTCGTTGTTCCACATATTATATTTATTGTGAAACTAAATGCAATACACGAAAAATACTTGAATACACAAAAAACAACAGAGAGGAAAACACACTACTCAAAAGATAATAACCCACAAACAGGAAGAGAAAAACCCCTACTTAAATATGATCTCTAATCAGAGGCAATGAGGATCAGCTTCCTCCAATTAGAGATCAACCCCAAACATTCCCAACATAGAAATAGAAAAACTAGAACTTAAACATAGAAATAGAAAACATAGAACAACCCAAAACACCCCCTGTCACGCCCTGCCCTACTCTACTATAGAAAATGACATCTTACTAGGGTCAGGACAAGACCCCCATAGTGTTTATACTTGCGTACTATTGTTTGTACACATGAACGTGGTACCTTCAGGCGTTTGGAAATTGCACCCAAGGATGAACCAGGCGTGTGGAGGTCTACAATTTTTTTTCTGACGTCTTGGCTGATTTCTTTTAATTTTCTCATGTCAAGCAAGGAGGCACTGAGTTTTAAGGTAGGCCTTGAAATACATCCACAGGTACACCTCCGAATGACTCAAATGATGTCAATTAGCCTACCAGAAGCTTCCAAAGCCATGACATCATTTTCTGGAATTTTCCAAGCTGTTTAAAGGCACAGTCAACTTAGTGTATGTAAACTTATGACCCACTGGAATTGTGATACAGTGAAATATAAGTGAAATAATCTGTCTGTAAACAATTGTTGGAAAACTTTATTGTGTCATGCACAAAGTAGATGTCCTAACTGACTTGCCAAAACTATATTTTGTTAACAAGAAATTTGTGGAGTGGTTGAAAAAGAAGTTTTAATGACTCCAACCTAAGTGTATGTTAACTTCTGACTTCAACTGTATATAGAGTCATGTAGTAACCCAAAAAGTGTTAAAGAAATCAATATATTTTATATATGAGATTCTTCAAATTAGCAACCGTTTGCCTTGATGACAGCTTTGCACACTCTTTGCATTCTCTCAACTGGCCAAGAAACACACGAGCGATGGACTTTAGACCAGTGGAAATCTGTCCTTTGGTTCCAACCACCGTGTCTTTGGGAGACACAGAGTAAGTGAACGGATAATTTCCACATGTGTGGTACCCACCACCCACCGTGAAGCATGGAGGAGGAGGTGTGATGGTGTGGGGATGCTTTGCTGGTGACACTGTCAACTCTTCACTGTTGATGTTGAGACTGGAGTTTTGCGGTTACTATTTAACGAAACTGCCAGTTGAGGACTTGTGAGGCATCTCTTTCTCAAACTAGACACTCTAATGTACTTGTCCTCTTGCTCAGTTGTGCACCGAGGCCTCCCACTCCTCTTTCTATTCTGGTTAGAGCCAGTTTGTGCTGTTCTGTGAAGGGAGTAGTACACAGCATTGTATGAGATTGTAACGAGTTCGCTGAGAGTCAGGAAGCAAGTTCAGGGAGTGAGTATGTTAATAAATAAAAGAAACAATAAACACAAAACACAAACAACGCACTGACATGAAAACAGAGTCAATAACACCTGAGGAAAGAACCAAGGGGAGTGACAGATAGGGAAGATAATCAAGGAGATGATTTAGTCCAGGTGTGTCATGAGGTGCTGGTGAGCGAGACGATGGTGACAGGTGTGCGGGATTATCAGCAGCCTGATCACCTAGAGGCCGGAGAGGGAGTATACAGTACATGATAGAGCTCTTCAGTTTCTTGGCAATTTAGTGTTCGGAATAGTCTTCGTTTCTCAAAACAAGAATAGACTGATGAGTTTCAGAAGAAAGGTCTTTGTTTCTGGCCATTTTGAGCCTGTAATCGAACCCACAAATGCTGATGCTCCAGATACTCAACTAGTCTAAAGAAGGCCAGTTTTATTGCTTCTTTAATCAGAACAAAAGTTTTCAGCTGTGCTAACATAATTGCAAAAGTGTTTTCTAATGATCAATTATCCTTTTAAAATGATAAACTTGGATTAGCTAACATAACGTGCCATTGGAACACAGGAGTGATGGTTGCTGATAATGGGCCTCTGTACAGCTATGTAGATATTCCATAAAAAAAATCAGCCATTTCCAGCTACAATAGCAATTTACAACATTAACAATGTTTACACTGTATTTCTGATCAATTTGATGTTATTTTAATGGACAAAGAATTTGCTTTTCTTTCAAAAACAAGGACATTTCTAAGTGACCCCAAACTTTTAACAGTAGTGTATATATATACATAAAATGTGCACATAGGCTCCAACCCTTTTACATTTACATTACATTTACATTTAAGTCATTTAGCAGACGCTCTTATCCAGAGCGACTTACAAATTGGTGCATTCCCCTTATGATATCCAGTGGAAGAACCACTTTACAATAGTGCATCTAAATCTTTTAAGGGGGGGGGGGGGGTTAGAAGGATTACTTTATCCTATCCTATGTATTCCTTAAAGAGGTGGGGTTTCAGGTGTCTCCGGAAGGTGGAGATTGACTCCGCTGTCCTGGCGTCGTGAGGGAGCTTGTTCCACCATTGGGGTGCCAGAGCAGCGAACAGTTTTGACTGGGCTGAGCGGGAACTGTGCTTCCTCAGAGGTAGGGGGGCCAGCAGGCCAGAGGTGGATGAACGCAGTGCCCTTGTTTGGGTGTAGGGCCTGATCAGAGC
The DNA here is from genome assembly GCF_965601325.2 of Salmo salar. Classification (NCBI taxonomy): domain Eukaryota; kingdom Metazoa; phylum Chordata; class Actinopteri; order Salmoniformes; family Salmonidae; genus Salmo; species Salmo salar. The sequence goes on from NC_138299.1 coordinate 148,793,179, forward strand.
CTGAAGGTATGGAGGTGCCGTTCCCTTCACAGCCCCGTAGGCAATCACCATGGTCTTGTAGCGGATGCGAGCTTCAACTGGAAGCCAGTGGAGAGAGCGGAGGAGCGGGGTGACGTGAGAGAACTTGGGAAGGTTGAACACCAGACGGGCTGCGGCGTTCTGGATGAGTTGTAGGGGTTTAATGGCACAGGCAGGGAGCCCAGCCAACAGCGAGTTGCAGTAATCCAGACGGGAGATGACAAGTGCCTGGATTAGGACCTGCGCCGCTTCCTGTGTGAGGCAGGGTCGTACTCTGCGAATGTTGTAGAGCATGAACCTACAGGATCGGGTCACCGCCTTGATGTTAGTGGAGAACGACAGGGTGTTGTCCAGGATCACGCCAAGGTTCTTAGCACTCTGGGAGGAGGACACAAGGGAGTTGTCAACCGTGATGGCGAGATCATGGAACGGGCAGTCCTTCCCCGGGAGGAAGAGCAGCTCCGTCTTGCCGAGGTTCAGCTTGAGGTGGTGATCCGTCATCCACACTGATATGTCTGACAGACATGCAGAGATGCGATTCGCCGCCTGGTTATCAGAAGGGGGAAAGGAGAAGATTAATTGTGTGTCGTCTGCATAGCAATGATAGGAGAGACCATGTGAGGATATGACAGAGCCAAGTGACTTGGTGTATAGCGAGAATAGGAGAGGGCCTAGAACAGAGCCCTGGGGGACACCAGTGGTGAGAGCGCATGGTGCGGAGACAGATTCTCGCCACGCCACCTGGTAGGAGCGACCTGTCAGGTAGGACGCAATCCAAGCGTGGGCCGCGCCGGAGATGCCCAACTCGGAGAGGGTGGAGAGGAGGATCTGATGGTTCACAGTATCAAAGGCAGCAGATAGGTCTAGAAGGATGAGAGCAGAGGAGAGAGAGTTAGCTTTAGCAGTGCGGAGAGCCTCCGTGACACAGAGAAGAGCAGTCTCAGTTGAATGCCCAGTCTTGAAACCTGACTGATTAGGATCAAGAAGGTCATTCTGAGAGAGATAGCAGGAGAGCTGGCCAAGGACGGCACGTTCAAGAGTTTTGGAGAGAAAAGAAAGAAGGGATACTGGTCTGTAGTTGTTGACATCGGAGGGATCGAGTGTAGGTTTTTTCAGAAGGGGTGCAACTCTCGCTCTCTTGAAGACGGAAGGGACGTAGCCAGCGGTCAAGGATGAGTTGATGAGCGAGGTGAGGAAGGGGAGAAGGTCTCCGGAAATGGTCTGGAGAAGAGAGGAGGGGATAAGGTCAAGTGGGCAGGTTGTTGGGCGGCCGGCCGTCACAAGACGCGAGATTTCATCTGGAGAGAGAGGGGAGAAAGAGGTCAAAGCACAGGGTAGGGCAGTGTGAGCAGGACCAGCGGTGTCGTTTGACTTAGCAAACGAGGATCGGATATCGTCAACCTTCTTTTCAAAATGGTTGACGAAGTCATCCGCAGAGAGGGAGGAGGGGGGGGGGGGAGGGGGAGGAGGATTCAGGAGGGAGGAGAAGGTAGCAAAGAGCTTCCTAGGGTTAGAGGCAGATGCTTGGAATTTAGAGTGGTAGAAAGTAGCTTTAGCAGCAGAGACAGAAGAGGAGAATGTAGAGAGGAGGGAGTGAAAGGATGCCTGTGCAGAGGGGAGAGAACAGGGATAGACAGACACATAGTTGACAAGCTACAGAAGTGTTGTTTCTTGTATTATTGTCTCTTGTGTCTTTAGAGAACTGTTTCTCTTTGATAGCCTTTTTCTTCCGTCCTGATTTTCTCTTTCTCTTCTTCTGTTAACTAGATATTCTTTGTTGTTCTTCGTTAGCTAGCTAGCTTCTTCCAAAAGAGTCCCTAGCAACTGCTTAGCAACTGGTAAACAATTCAGCTAGCTAAGATAACTACAATTTTATGAAAAATAGTTATTTTTCAAACGCCTATCTTCTTTGTTTGTTGCTTGTTTTTTCTCCTATTCAGTCTTGCAGTTTTCTTTTGCTTTTTTCCGATGTACTTCACTCTAAAAACCATGTAAATTTCAATATTTGTAGGAGCTCATTTTTCAGCTGCTGCTGCTCAAATTGGAGTTCCGGAACTTTTGCCAAAAGTGACAATGATTGAAAGCTTTGACACCTGTAAGAAAACGTAAAATGGCGGAGAGCTGAGAGAATGAAACAGGTTGAACATCATTTGTTTCTGAAGACAGGTTTTGTTTGAGAAATTATTTTCAGCCTCATCCTAGGCTGAGACTCTTCACCTCAAACAGAGACACCATGTGAGAGAACTCATTTCCCTGCTACAGAGTGATGGAGAGGGACAGGCCTTCATTTTGTCTCTTTTATCCCCAGATGGAATCATTGACTGTGAAAGGCCTCTCCTCAGTTAGTGGTGGAATGACTGAGACAGACAGTCTGGATGCAGCAGACTGAGGCAGCCAATCACAGCGCAGCGCAGCTCAGAGAGGAACAGGCCCAGTGATACAGGCTGTCTCACAGCAGTGATTACACTCTGATAGGACATTCATTGGCTGTTTAACAGACAACTGTATTCATCTCCATCAAGCTGAGGCCCTGATGAAGGTTAGTGCCAGCTAACTGAGGATCATCAACTAATAATGCGTTGTCTTTTAAAACGTACTAAAACCACTGAGCGTGGAAGACTTGCCATTATAGTATCATCCAGTGATCAAGCTATTCTCATAGCCTAGAAAGAGGACTGTGGACTGTAGTTCATTAGCAGCTCCTACCTGCATTGAATTGACACTTAATATACTGGGATGGAAAGACGTGTTTCACCATAACAATACCGTCTGAAACATACATAGACAAAGAGACGTTTCACCATAACAATACTATCTGAAACGTACATAGACAAAGACAAGTTTCACCATAACAATACTGTCTGAAACATATGTAGACAAAGACGTTTCACCATAACAATACTGTCTGAAACATACGTAGACAAAGACGTTTCACCATAACAACACTGTCTGAAACGTACGTAGACAAAGACAAGTTTCACCATAACAACACTGTCTGAAACGTACGTAGACAAAGACATATTTCATCATAACAATACTGTCTGAAACGTACGTAGACAAAGGCATGTTTCACCATAACAATACTGTCTGAAACATACGTAGACAAAGGCATGTTTCACCATAACAACACTGTCTGAAACGTACGTAGACAAAGACGTTTCACCATAACACTACTGTCTGAAACATACATAGACAAAGGCATGTTTCACCATAACAATACTGTCTGAAACATACGTAGACAAAGCAAACCTTGGAATAAGGTGTGATATATGAGGCGCATGCATCCACGTTAACAAATCCCTGTCTCTGAGCCCTCTCAGTCGATGGTCATGTGGAGGGATCGCCACACACATACCTGAAAAGGTCAAGTCAGCCGGCTCCATTGCAACTCTGCTGTAGCTGCTCCTGTGGTCCTATCCTCTCTCCTCTCTCCTATCCTCTCTCCTATCCTCTCTCCTCTCATCTCTCTCCTCGCTCCTATCCTCTCTCCTCTCTCCTAACCTCTCTCCTCTCTCTCCTCTCATCTCTCTCCTCGCTCCTATCCTCTCTCCTCTCTCCTATCCTCTCTCCTCTCTCTCCTCTCATCTCTCTCCTCGCTCCTATCCTCTCTCCTCTCTCCTATCCTCTCTCCTCTCTCTCCTCTCATCTCTCTCCTCGCTCCTATCCTCTCTCCTCTCTCCTATCCTCTCTCCTCTCTCTCCTCTCATCTCTCTCCTCGCTCCTATCCTCTCTCCTCTCTCCTATCCTCTCTCCTCTCCTCTCCTCTCCTCTCCTCTCCTCTCCTCTCCTCTCCTCTCCTCTCCTCTCCTCTCCTCTCCTCTCCTCTCCTCTCCTCTCCTCTCCTCTCCTCTCCTCTCCTCTCGCCTCTCACCTCTCACCTCTCACCTCTCACCTCTCACCTCTCACCTCTAGCCTCTCCTCTCTTCTCTCCTCTCCTCCCTCTCCTCTCCCCTCTCCTCTCCTATTCTCTCACCTCTCACCTCTATCCTCTCCTCTCTTCTCTCCTCTCCTCTCTCCTCTCTCTCCCCTCTCCTCTCTCCTCTCTCCTCTCTCCTCTCCTCTCTCTCCCCTCTCCTCTCTCCTCTCCTCTCATCTCTCTCCTCTCCTATTCTCTCACCTCTATCCTCTCCTATCTTCTCTCTTCTCCCCTCTCCTCTCTCCTATCCTCTACTCTCTTCTCTCCTCTCCTTCACAGTCTCTCTCCTCTCCTCCTCGGTCTCTCATCACTGATCTGACCTTTGAATACAATATTATGTTGACATTCAATATTTGTTTATGGACTTTGGGAGGGGAAATAATCTTGCATAATGCAGTTTTAGCCAGTGAGCACAAACTGGCCGTCCCATTCACACACAGACATACGAGGGAAGACATCTAACTATCCCTCTACATAATCCTGCAGTACTGTGTTTTATCTCCTTGTGTCTCCCTTGCAGTGATAGCCCCTTGTTTTCACTACATCAGTAGTGTCCAGGATCACTGGCTTTAAAAGCTCCCAGAGCCAACAACTGGTACAATTAAAAGAGATGAAATGCACATCATTTAGGTAAACTGCTCAATTTTTATGCTTCATAAAATAGCAATATAACCAAGTCTTCTTAAAGGCTCATGAAATGTACTGGATTTAGTGCTGAACAGCACAATTATAGTGTGAAAAATGTGCCTTGAAATGGAATCCTTCGCTCCTTCCACATTTCCTCTTTACATTGATTTGTTATTTTTTCTCGAAGTCACATTTAATGTTCTATTTTGGCAGCGCTCACTGATGAACGATGGCCAGATAAGTGATGCATGACTTTTAGGTCACAAAGTTTCCATGCTTTTTCATTCAAGGCCTGGGGAAAGATATTGAACTCGGCCATTATTGTAATAGCGCGTTTGAAGTGTAATCTTTAAATGGTACTCTCATTCAACACCAATTGCATGAGAGCTGTGAAAATATTTTTATTTTTATTTCATTCTTTGATGATTAATGCTTTTAACATTTTCCTACGGTCATGAATTAAAAACCAAACCATTCTGCAATGTTTTGTAGACATAATGCTATTCACAGATGTTCAGTGCAACAATTAGCATGTAGAAGTTCATTGATTGATCAAAGTTTTTTTTATCAATGTGATACAGCACAAACAAGACAATTTCTCTATCTTCTGCATGTGATGCTGTAGATGCAGATCCAACCCGCCAGACAACATCCACACCAGAATCTCACCAAGAGGAGGAACATAAGAGATGTATGTTGCATAACACAACATCTGGATTTCAGATTCATGGTGGAGCCAGTAGAAACTGCTCTCGCTTTCTATTCTTTTTCAAAATTACAACAGTGTCTTCTTGACTGTCATGCTGAGAAATAACAAGTCTGACTTGTTTTTGTTGCATCAAGGATTGCACTGGGGCCACAGAATTTAACCAAAAGTTCAGCCTTGGGTTTGGATTGCATTGAATAGTTCAGCGGAAAGTGTGGGTGTATGTGTGAACCTGATGTAGCCTTGCCCTGATGTAGCCTTGTCCTGATGTAGCCTTGTCCTGATGTAGCCTAGCCTTGTCCTGATGTAGCCCAGCCTTGTCCTGATGTAGCCTTGTCCTGATGTAGCCCAGCTTTGTCCTGATGTAGCCTTGTCCTGATGTAGCCCAGCCTTGTCCTGATGTAGCCCAGCATTGTCCTGATGTAGCCCAGCATTGTCCTGATGTAGCCCAGCCTTGTCCTGATATAGCCCAGCATTGTCCTGATGGAGCCCAGCCTTGTCCTGATGTAGCCTTGTCCTGATGTAGCCCAGCTTTGTCCTGATGGAGCCCAGTCTTGTCCTGATGTAGCCTTGTCCTGATGTAGCCTTGTCCTGATGTAGCCCAGCTTTGTCCTGATGGAGCCCAGTCTTGTCCTGATGTAGCCTTGTCCTGATGTAGCCTTGTCCTGATATAGCCCAGCCTTGTCCTGATGTAGTCCAGCATTGTCCTGATGGAGCCCAGTCTTGTCCTGATGTAGCCTTGTCCTGATGTAGCCTTGTCCTGATGTAGCCTTGTCCTGATATAGCCCAGCCTTGTCCTGATGTAGTCCAGCATTGTCCTGATGGAGCCCAGTCTTGTCCTGATGGAGCCCAGTCTTGTCCTGATGTAGCCTTGTCCTGATGTAGCCTTGTCCTGATGGAGCCTTGGCCTGATGTGGCCTTGCCCCTTTGTCGCCCAGCCTTGTGCTGATGGAGCCCAGCCTTGTCCTGATGTAGCCCAGCCTTGTCCTTATGTAATTCAACGAATCACGGAATAGTAATTAACTAGGAAGTCGGGCCACCACGGAAAAAATAATGTTTATGGAGTGTCAGTTTCCTGAATATAACTCTTCAGATATTTTCATATCTTATTGATTACAGTCTTCTATTAATCTATTATTACCTCATCAGTCATATTCTGAATGTCACAAACCCTTGGATATCTACACGAACCCTTGCATAGATCATGAATTAGCGATACACCAATTGGCTTAATTATTTATTTACTAACTAACTTAATCATTCACAGAATTACATAAACACACACACACAATAGGTCATACATTGGTTACTGAGATGGTAGAAAAGTCCCTAGTGGGCTAAACCGATATGATGGCTTGGTAGACAAAGGAAAGGGGTGGGGACAGTTCAAGAGCGGGAAACTCAGAGAGGATTCACTGTAATACAGTTGATAACAACACTCATAAAAATTGCTAATACTTTTAACATGAACAGCCGCTCAATCGAAAATAAATTGCAATTTACATTCTTACGAGTGTATGCCTTTGTCCCTCTCTGCAATCGCCTGTCCGTCTGCTGGAAAATAGTTAATCAGAATCTCTGGTTTTTTAACTCTGTGTTCTTTGTAGCTCTATTATAATGGATACGTCAGCGTACCCTGTAGTTCTTAGAGTTGTTCTATTTTTTCATTTAACTAGGCAAGTCAGTAAAGAACAAACTCTTATTTTCAATGACAGCCTAGGAACAGTGGGTTAACTGCCTTGTTCAGGGGCAGAACGACAGATTTGTACCTTGTCAGCTCGGGATTTGAACTTGCAACCTTCCGGTTACTAGTCCAACGCTCTAACCACTAGGCTACTCTGCCACTAGGCTACACTGCCGCTTCCGCAGTTGTCGGTATTCTCGTCCTAAACTTACGCATATTTTCAGCTGCAAATGTATTCGGCGTACGTGACAAATAAACTTTGATTTGACATTGATAAAGGTTACGGTCCAGGATTTACCTCTTCAGTAGTGATCGATAGTTTCAGAGTTTAGCCATTTCAACGTTGGGACACCGTCCCGGCGTTATCTTGACTTTTGGTAGAGTTGTAGTTTAAACACACCAAGAGAGTCGTGAAGAGGACACGACAAAGCCTATTCCCCCTCAGGAGACTGAAAAGATTTGGCATGGATCCTCAAAAGGTTCTACAGCTGCAACATCGAGAGCATCCTGACTAGTTGCATTACTGCCTGGTACGGCAATTGCTCGGCCTCTGACCGCAAGGCACTACAGAGGGTAGTGCGTTCGGCCCAGTACATCACTGGGGCTAAGCTGCCTGCCATCCAGGACCTCTACACCAGGCAGTGTCAGCGGAAGCCCCTAAAAATTGTCAAAGACCCCAGCCACCCCAGTCATAGACTGTTCTCTCTACTACCGCATGGCAAGCGGTACCGGAGTGCCAAGTCTAGGACAAAAAGGCTTCTCAACAGTTTTTACCCCCAAGCCATAAGACCCCTGAACAGGTAATCAAATGGCTACCCGCACAATTTGCATTGCGTGCTCCCCCAACCCTTCTTTTACGCTGCTGCTACTCTCTGTTTATCATATATGCACAGTCACTTTAACTATACATTCATGTACATATGTACATACTACCTCAATTGGCCCGACCAACCAGTGCTCCCGCACATTGGCTAATCGGGCTATCTGCATTGTGTCCCACCACCTACCAACCCCTCTTTACACTACTGCTACTCTCTGTTCATCATATATGCATAGTCACTTTAACCAGCCTCGCTACTTTTATAGCCTCGCTACTGTATATAGCCTCGCTACTGTTGTTTTTATTTCTTTACTTACCTATTGTTCACCAATACCTTTTTTGCACTATTGGTTAGAGCCTGTAAGTAAGCATTTCACTGTAAGGTCTACACCTGTTGTATTCGGCGCACGTGACAAATAAACTTTGATTTGATTTGAGACTGATAAAGATTACGGCCTAGGATTTACCTCTTAGTAGTGATCGATAGTTTCAGAGTTTAGCCATTTCAATGTTGGGACTCCGTCCCGGCGTTATCTTGACTTTTGGTAGAATTTAGTTTAAACTACTTCACACACCAGCGTCACCCGGCATGTTTTGGTGTACAGTAGTAGCCATTCCAACGTGGGGACCCTGTCCCGGTGTTATCTTGACTCTAGTTTGTAGATTTCTTCACCATTCAAGACATCCGGCTTACTGTGGGTCTTTTTGGCATTGAGTACTACTTCTTCTCTGTTGAAAGTTTCAGAGTTCCAGACATTTCAATGTGGGAACTCCCGTCCCTGCATTTTTGACTAATGTACATTTTGTCAGGAGTCCTTTATAAGCACTTGCCTTGGAGGGCGGTTCCATCCCTTTTGTCCCAATGTCTGTGCTCACGTGGGCGTGGTTACTGACTGGGTAAAACTTTACATGAAAGACAATTCTCATTTAGGAGGTAAAAACACATTTCATCTTTTCAAAAGTATTCCTATACTCAATCATTTATTTACACAACATTCAGATGCAAACCCTATAAATGAGAAGTGTATACAACCAAAGAAACAGTAATGTGTGTCTCCTGACCTTCTTGAGGTCACCAAATGAAACAACCTCGACATGCCTGTTCCTTAAGTGTCCATGGACTATTTCAAATGCTTAGAATATAGAAATTCTGTTCAATTATTCAAACTTTTGATGTCCAAGTGTCTCTCTGTGTTCCACAATTTACATTCCAATCTCGAACGCTACAGAGCATAGAGGCAGCGTATTTTCTACGACTGCCATAACTGCCTCTGCGTGAGAGAGAGAGGGCGCTGTAGAGCATACCCACTGCAACCTGCCTTGTCCTGATGTAGCCTTGTCCTGATGTAGCCTTGTCCTGATGTAGCCTTGTCCTGATGTAGCCTAGACTTGTCCTGATGTAGCCTTGTCCTGATGTAGCCTTGTCCTGATGTAGCCTAGACTTGTCCTGATGTAGACTTGTCCTGATGGAGCCCAGCCTTGTCCTGGTGGAGACAAGCCTTGCCCTGATGTAGCCTTGTCCTGATGGAGCCCAGCCTTGTCTTGATGTAGCCTAGACTTGTCCTGATGTAGCCTTGTCCGGATGGAGCCCAGCCTTGTTCTGATGGAGCCCAGCCTTGTCCTGATGTAGCCTAGACTTGTCCTGATTTAGCCTTGTCCTGATGGAGCCCAGCCTTGTCCTGATGGAGCCCAGCCTTGTCATGATGGAGCCCAGCCTTGTCATGATGGAGCCCAGCCTTGTCCTGATGGAGAATTGTCCTGATGTAACCTTGTCCTGATGGAGCCCAGCCTTGTCCTGATGTAGCCATGTCCTGATGTAGCCCAGCCTTGTCCTGATGTAGCCCAGCCTTGTCTTGATGTAGCCCAGCCTTGTCCTGATGTAGCCTAGACTTGTCCTGATGTAGCCTTGTCTTGATGGAGCCCAGCCTTATCATGATGGATCCCAGCCTTTTCCTGATGGAGCCTTGTCCTGATGTAACCTTGTCCTGATGGAGCCCAGCCTTGCTCTGATGTAGCCTTGTCCTGATGTAGCCTAGACTTGCCCTAATGTAACCTTGTCCTGATGGAGCCCAGCCGTGTCCTGATGTAGCCCAGCCTTGTCCTGATGGAGACAAGCCTTGTCCTGATGTAGCCTTGTCCTGTTATAGCTCAGCCTTGTCCTGATGTAGCCCAGCCTTGTTCTGATGTAGCCCAGCCTTGTCTTGATGTAGCCCAGCCTTGTCCTGATGTAGCCTAGACTTGTCCTGATGTAGCCTTGTCTTGAAGGATCCCAGCCTTGTCATGATGGAGCCCAGCCTTATCATGATGGATCCCAGCCTTGTCCTGATGGAGCCTTGTCCTGATGTAACCTTGTCCTGATGGAGCCCAGCCTTGCTCTGATGTAGCCTTGTCCTGATGTAGCCTAGACTTGCCCTAATGTAACCTTGTCCTGATGGAGCCCAGCCGTGTCCTGATGTAGCCCAGCCTTGTCCTGATGGAGACAAGCCTTGTCCTGATGTAGCCTTGTCCTGTTATAGCTCAGCCTTGTCCTGATGTAGCCCAGCCTTGTTCTGGTGTAGCCTTGTCCTGATGTAGCCTAGACTTGTCCTGATGTAGCCTTGTCCTGATGGAGCCCAGCCTTGTCCTGATATAGCCCAGCCTTCCCCTGATGGGGCTCAGCCTTGTCCTGATGGAGACTTGTCCTGATGTAACCTTGTCCTGATGGAGCCCAGCCTTGCTCTGATGTAGCCTTGTCCTGATGTAGCCTAGACTTGCCCTAATGTAACCTTGTCCTGATGGAGCTCAGCCGTGTCCTGATTTAGCCCAGCCTTGTCCTGATGGAGACAAGCCTTGTCCTGATGTAGCCTTGTCCTGTTATAGCTCAGCCTTGTCCTGATGTAGCCCAGCCTTGTTCTGATGTAGCCTTGTCCTGATGTAGCCTAGACTTGTCCTGATGTAGCCTTGTCCTGATGGAGCCCAGCCTTGTCCTGATGTAGCCCAGCCTTGTCCTGATGGGGCTCAGCCTTGTCATGATGGAGCCCAGCCTTGTCCTGATGGAGACTTGTCCTGATTAGAGGTCGACCGATTAATCGGAATGGCCGATAAATTAGGTCCGATTTCAAGTTTTCATAACAATCGGCCAAATCGGCGTCCAAAAATACCGATTTCCGATTTTTTATTTTTTTAAATATTTTATTTTTTAATTGTAATTTTTTTAGACCTTTTTTTAACTAGGCAAGTCAGTTAAGAACACATTCTCATTTTCAATGACGGCCTAGGAACGGTGGGTTAACTGCCTTGTTCAGGGGCAGAACGACAGATTTTTACCTTGTCAGCTCAGGGATTCAATCTTGCAACCTTACGGTTAACTAGTCCAACGCTCTAACCACCTGCTTTACGTTGCACTCCACGAGGTTACGCGAATGCAGTAAGAAGCTAAGGTAAGTTGCTAGCTAGCATTAAACTTATCTTATAAAAAACAATCAATCAATCATAATCACTAGTTAACTACACATGGTTGATGATATTACTAGTTTATCTAGCCTGTCCTGCGTTGCATATAATCGCTTCGGTACACGTTGCTCCAACCATAAACATCAATGCCTTTCTTAAAATCAATACACAAGTATATATTTTTAAACCTGCATATTTAGTTAATATTGCCTGCTAACATGAATTTCTTTTAACTAGGGAAAATGTGTCACTTCTCTTGCAAACAGAGTCAGGGTATATGCAGCAGTTTGGGCCGCCTGGCTTGTTGCGAACTGTGAAGACTATTTCTTCCTAACAAAGACAGCCTACTTCGCCAAACGGGGATGATTTAACAAAAGCGCATTTGCGAAAAAAGCACAATCGTTGCACGACTGTACCTAACCATAAACATCAATGCCTTTCTTAAAATCAATACACAGAAGTATATATTTTTAAACCTGCATATTTAGCTAAATGAAATCCAGGTTAGCAGGCAATATTAACCAGGTGAAATTGTGTCATTTTGCATTCATTGCACGCAGTCAGGGTATATGCAACACTTTGGGTAATTTGTCAGAATTTTACGTAATTATGACATAACACTGAAGGTTGTGCAATGTAACCGGAATAACGTTTGGTTTTCGAGATGATAGTTTCCGGATTCGACCATATTAATGACCTAAGGCTCGTGTTTCTGTGTGTTATTATGTTAGAATTAAGTCTATGATTTGATAGAGCAGTCTGACTGAGCGGTGGTAGGCAGCAGCAGGCTTGTAAGCATTCATTCAAACAGCACTTTTGTGCGTTTTGCCAGTAGCCCTTCGCAATGCATTGCGCTGTTTATGACTTCAAGCCTATCAACTCCCAAGATTAGGCTGGTGTAACCCATGTGAAATGGCTAGCTAGTTAGCCGGGTGAGCGCTAATAGCGTTTCAAACGTCACTCGCTCTGAGACTTTGAGTAGTTTTTCCCCTTGCTCTGCATGGGTAACGCTGCTTAGAGCGTGGCTGCTGTCGATGTGTTCCTGGTTCGAGCCCAGGTAGGAGCGAGGAGAGGGACGGAAGCTATACTGTTACACTGGCAATACTAAAGTGCCTACAAGAACATCCAATAGTCAAAGGTATATGAAATACAAATCGTATAGAGAGAAATAGTCCTATAATTCCTATAATAACTACAACCTAAAACATCTTACCTGGGAATATTGAAGACTCATGTTAAAAGGAACCACCAGCTTTCATATGTTCTCATGTTCTGAGCAAGGAACTTAAACGTTAGCCTTTTCACATGGCACATATTGCACTTTTACTTTCTTCTCCAACACTTTGTTTTTGCATTATTTAAATAAAATTGAACATGTTTCATTATTTATTTGAGGCTAAATTGATTTTGATGTATTATATTAAGTTAAAATAAGTGTTCATTCAGTATTGTTGTAATCGTCATTATTACAAATAAAATAAATAGATAAAAAAATCGGCCGATTAATCGGCATCGGCCGTTTTGGGCCCCAATAATCGGCATCGGTATCGGCGTTGAAAAATCATAATCGGTCGACCTCTAGTCCTTATGTAACCTTGTCCTGATGGAGGCCAGCCTTGTCCTGATGTAGCCTTGTCCTGATTTAACCCTGTCCTGATGGAGCCCAGCCTTGTACTGATGGAGCCTTGTCCTGATTGAGATTTGTCCTGATGTAACCTTGTCCTGATGGAGGCTTGTCCTGATGGAACCTTGTCCTGATGTAGCTCAGCCTTGTCCTCATGGAGCCCAGCCTTGTCCTGATGTAGCCTTGTCCTGATTTAATCCTGTCCTGATGGAGCTCAGCCTTGTCCTGATGGAGCCTTGTCCTGATGGAGCCCAGCCTTGTCCTGATGTAGCCTTGTCCTGATTTAACCCTGTCCTGATGGAGCCCAGCCTTGTCCTGATGGAGCCTTGTCCTGATGGAGCCCAGCCTTGTCCTGATGGAGCCTTGTCCTGATTTAACCCTGTCCTGATGGAGCTCAGCCTTGTCCTGATGTAGCCCAGCCTTGTCCTGATGGAGCCCAGTCTTGTCCTGATGTAGCCTTGTCCTGATTTAACCCTGTCCTGATGGAGCCCAGCCTTGTCCTGATGGAGCCTTGTCCTGATGGAGCCCAGCCTTGTCCTGATGGAGCCTTGTCCTGATTTAACCCTGTCCTGATGGAGCTCAGCCTTGTCCTGATGTAGCCCAGCCTTGTCCTGATGGAGCCCATCCTTGTCCTGATGTAACCTTTCAACTGCTTGGAATTTAAAACTACTGTTCAATTATTAAAACTTTTGATGTCCAAGTATCTCTCTGTGTTCCACAGTTTATATTCCAATTACCTGATGGAGCCCAAACTTGTCCTGATTTAGCCTTATCCTGATATAGCCCAGCCTTGTCCTGATGTAACCTTGTCCTAATGTAGCCCAGCCTTGTCCTGGTGTAACCCAGCATTGTCCTGATGGAGCCCCGCCTTGTCCTGATGTAACCTTGTCCTGATGGAGCCCAGCCTTGTCCTGATGTAGCCTTGTCCTGATGTAGCCTAACCTTGTCCTGATGTAGCCTTTTCCTGATGAAGCCTAGCCTTGGACTGATGTAGCCTTGTCTTGATGTAGCCTTGTCCTGATGTAGCGCAGCCTTGTCCTGATGTAGCGCAGCCTTGTCCTGATGTAGCGCAGCCTTGTCCTGATGGAGCCCAGCCTTGTCCTGATGGAGCCTAGACTTGTCCTGATGTAGCCTTGTCCTGATGGAGCCCAGCCTTGTCTTGATGTAGCCTAGACTTGTCCTGATGTAGCCTTGTCCGGATGGAGCCCAGCCTTGTTCTGATGGAGCCCAGCCTTGTCCTGATGTAGCCTAGACTTGTCCTGATTTAGCCTTGTCCTGATGGAGCCCAGCCTTGTCCTGATGGAGCCCAGCCTTGTCATGATGGAGCCCAGCCTTGTCCTGATGGAGAATTGTCCTGATGTAACCTTGTCCTGATGGAGCCCAGCCTTGTCCTGATGTAGCCATGTCCTGATGTAGCCCAGCCTTGTCCTGATGTAGCCCAGCCTTGTCTTGATGTAGCCCAGCCTTGTCCTGATGTAGCCTAGACTTGTCCTGATGTAGCCTTGTCTTGATGGAGCCCAGCCTTATCATGATGGATCCCAGCCTTGTCCTGATGGAGCCTTGTCCTGATGTAACCTTGTCCTGATGGAGCCCAGCCTTGCTCTGATGTAGCCTTGTCCTGATGTAGCCTAGACTTGCCCTAATGTAACCTTGTCCTGATGGAGCCCAGCCGTGTCCTGATGTAGCCCAGCCTTGTCCTGATGGAGACAAGCCTTGTCCTGATGTAGCCTTGTCCTGTTATAGCTCAGCCTTGTCCTGATGTAGCCCAGCCTTGTTCTGATGTAGCCCAGCCTTGTCTTGATGTAGCCCAGCCTTGTCCTGATGTAGCCTAGACTTGTCCTGATGTAGCCTTGTCTTGATGGATCCCAGCCTTGTCATGATGGAGCCCAGCCTTATCATGATGGATCCCAGCCTTGTCCTGATGGAGCCTTGTCCTGACGTAACCTTGTCCTGATGGAGCCCAGCCTTGCTCTGATGTAGCCTTGTCCTGATGTAGCCTAGACTTGCCCTAATGTAACCTTGTCCTGATGGAGCCCAGCCGTGTCCTGATGTAGCCCAGCCTTGTCCTGATGGAGACAAGCCTTGTCCTGATGTAGCCTTGTCCTTTTATAGCTCAGCCTTGTCCTGATGTAGCCCAGCCTTGTTCTGGTGTAGCCTTGTCCTGATGTAGCCTAGACTTGTCCTGATGTAGCCTTGTCCTGATGGAGCCCAGCCTTGTCCTGATATAGCCCAGCATTCCCCTGATGGGGCTCAGCCTTGTCCTGATGGAGACTTGTCCTGATGTAACCTTGTCCTGATGGAGCCCAGCCTTGCTCTGATGTAGCCTTGTCCTGATGTAGCCTAGACTTGCCCTAATGTAACCTTGTCCTGATGGAGCTCAGCCGTGTCCTGATTTAGCCCAGCCTTGTCCTGATGGAGACAAGCCTTGTCCTGATGTAGCCTTGTCTTGTTATAACTCAGCCTTGTCCTGATGTAGCCCAGCCTTGTTCTGATGTAGCCTTGTCCTGATGTAGCCTAGACTTGTCCTGATGTAGCCTTGTCCTGATGGAGCCCAGCCTTGTCCTGATGTAGCCCAGCCTTGTCCTGATGGGGCTCAGCCTTGTCATGATGGAGCCCAGCCTTGTCCTGATGGAGACTTGTCCTGATTAGAGGTCGACCGATTAATCGGAATGGCCGATAAATTAGGTCCGATTTCAAGTTTTCATAACAATCGGCCAAATCGGCGTCCAAAAATACCGATTTCCGATTTTTTATTTTTTTAAATATTTTATTTTTTAATTGTAATTTTTTTAGACCTTTTTTTAACTAGGCAAGTCAGTTAAGAACACATTCTCATTTTCAATGACGGCCTAGGAACGGTGGGTTAACTGCCTTGTTCAGGGGCAGAACGACAGATTTTTACCTTGTCAGCTCAGGGATTCAATCTTGCAACCTTACGGTTAACTAGTCCAACGCTCTAACCACCTGCTTTACGTTGCACTCCACGAGGTTACGCGAATGCAGTAAGAAGCTAAGGTAAGTTGCTAGCTAGCATTAAACTTATCTTATAAAAAACAATCAATCAATCATAATCACTAGTTAACTACACATGGTTGATGATATTACTAGTTTATCTAGCCTGTCCTGCGTTGCATATAATCGCTTCGGTACACGTTGCTCCAACCATAAACATCAATGCCTTTCTTAAAATCAATACACAAGTATATATTTTTAAACCTGCATATTTAGTTAATATTGCCTGCTAACATGAATTTCTTTTAACTAGGGAAAATGTGTCACTTCTCTTGCAAACAGAGTCAGGGTATATGCAGCAGTTTGGGCCGCCTGGCTTGTTGCGAACTGTGAAGACTATTTCTTCCTAACAAAGACAGCCTACTTCGCCAAACGGGGATGATTTAACAAAAGCGCATTTGCGAAAAAAGCACAATCGTTGCACGACTGTACCTAACCATAAACATCAATGCCTTTCTTAAAATCAATACACAGAAATATATATTTTTAAACCTGCATATTTAGCTAAATGAAATCCAGGTTAGCAGGCAATATTAACCAGGTGAAATTGTGTCATTTTGCATTCATTGCACGCAGTCAGGGTATATGCAACACTTTGGGTAATTTGTCAGAATTTTACGTAATTATGACATAACACTGAAGGTTGTGCAATGTAACCGGAATAACGTTTGGTTTTCGAGATGATAGTTTCCGGATTCGACCATATTAATGACCTAAGGCTCGTGTTTCTGTGTGTTATTATGTTAGAATTAAGTCTATGATTTGATAGAGCAGTCTGACTGAGCGGTGGTAGGCAGCAGCAGGCTTGTAAGCATTCATTCAAACAGCACTTTTGTGCGTTTTGCCAGTAGCCCTTCGCAATGCATTGCGCTGTTTATGACTTCAAGCCTATCAACTCCCAAGATTAGGCTGGTGTAACCCATGTGAAATGGCTAGCTAGTTAGCCGGGTGAGCGCTAATAGCGTTTCAAACGTCACTCGCTCTGAGACTTTGAGTAGTTTTTCCCCTTGCTCTGCATGGGTAACGCTGCTTAGAGCGTGGCTGCTGTCGATGTGTTCCTGGTTCGAGCCCAGGTAGGAGCGAGGAGAGGGACGGAAGCTATACTGTTACACTGGCAATACTAAAGTGCCTACAAGAACATCCAATAGTCAAAGGTATATGAAATACAAATCGTATAGAGAGAAATAGTCCTATAATTCCTATAATAACTACAACCTAAAACATCTTACCTGGGAATATTGAAGACTCATGTTAAAAGGAACCACCAGCTTTCATATGTTCTCATGTTCTGAGCAAGGAACTTAAACGTTAGCCTTTTCACATGGCACATATTGCACTTTTACTTTCTTCTCCAACACTTTGTTTTTGCATTATTTAAATAAAATTGAACATGTTTCATTATTTATTTGAGGCTAAATTGATTTTGATGTATTATATTAAGTTAAAATAAGTGTTCATTCAGTATTGTTGTAATCGTCATTATTACAAATAAAATAAATAGATAAAAAAATCGGCCGATTAATCGGCATCGGCCGTTTTGGGCCCCAATAATCGGCATCGGTATCGGCGTTGAAAAATCATAATCGGTCGACCTCTAGTCCTTATGTAACCTTGTCCTGATGGAGGCCAGCCTTGTCCTGATGTAGCCTTGTCCTGATTTAACCCTGTCCTGATGGAGCCCAGCCTTGTACTGATGGAGCCTTGTCCTGATTGAGATTTGTCCTGATGTAACCTTGTCCTGATGGAGGCTTGTCCTGATGGAACCTTGTCCTGATGTAGCTCAGCCTTGTCCTCATGGAGCCCAGCCTTGTCCTGATGTAGCCTTGTCCTGATTTAATCCTGTCCTGATGGAGCTCAGCCTTGTCCTGATGGAGCCTTGTCCTGATGGAGCCCAGCCTTGTCCTGATGTAGCCTTGTCCTGATTTAACCCTGTCCTGATGGAGCCCAGCCTTGTCCTGATGGAGCCTTGTCCTGATGGAGCCCAGCCTTGTCCTGATGGAGCCTTGTCCTGATTTAACCCTGTCCTGATGGAGCTCAGCCTTGTCCTGATGTAGCCCAGCCTTGTCCTGATGGAGCCCAGTCTTGTCCTGATGTAGCCTTGTCCTGATTTAACCCTGTCCTGATGGAGCCCAGCCTTGTCCTGATGGAGCCTTGTCCTGATGGAGCCCAGCCTTGTCCTGATGGAGCCTTGTCCTGATTTAACCCTGTCCTGATGGAGCTCAGCCTTGTCCTGATGTAGCCCAGCCTTGTCCTGATGGAGCCCATCCTTGTCCTGATGTAACCTTTCAACTGCTTGGAATTTAAAACTACTGTTCAATTATTAAAACTTTTGATGTCCAAGTATCTCTCTGTGTTCCACAGTTTATATTCCAATTACCTGATGGAGCCCAAACTTGTCCTGATTTAGCCTTATCCTGATATAGCCCAGCCTTGTCCTGATGTAACCTTGTCCTAATGTAGCCCAGCCTTGTCCTGGTGTAACCCAGCATTGTCCTGATGGAGCCCCGCCTTGTCCTGATGTAACCTTGTCCTGATGGAGCCCAGCCTTGTCCTGATGTAGCCTTGTCCTGATGTAGCCTAACCTTGTCCTGATGTAGCCTTTCCCTGATGAAGCCTAGCCTTGGACTGATGTAGCCTTGTCTTGATGTAGCCTTGTCCTGATGTAGCGCAGCCTTGTCCTGATGTAGCGCAGCCTTGTCCTGATGTAGCGCAGCCTTGTCCTGATGGAGCCCAGCCTTGTCCTGATGGAGCCTAGACTTGTCCTGATGTAGCCTTGTCTTGATGTAGCCTTGTCCTAATGTAGCCCAGCCTTGTCCTGGTGTAGCCCAGCCTTGTTCTGGTGTAGCCTTGTCCTGATGTAGCCTTGTCCTGATGTAGCCTATTCTTGTCCTGGTGTAGCCCAGCCTTGTCCTGATGTAGCCTTGTCCTGATGTAGCCTAGCCTTGTCCTGATGTAGCCTTTCCCTGATGGAGATTATTGTATTGCCATCTGAAGCAGTGTCACACAGGAATAGTAATTACATACAGCCCCTGTTCCATCCTACAGCCCAGAGGAGGACCTGAACTACCCAAGCTTTTCAATCATTTCCATTATGTATCTCTGAAGGCGTGCTCTTGCCTCATCTCACTTAGTCCAAGCGAGTTCTTACAATATTTTTGTAACTGCAGTATTTTTCAAATTATAACTTTTAATACCTTGCTTCTTTTTTAAATGTATTTTTTATATCTGTCAGTATTTACATTTGATATCTGATATCTGTAAAGTAACATACATTTTTTTTTAACATAAATAAATTTAACTTTTAATGTTTGATTTATGATCTTCCAAGAGCACAGAGGACATTGGTGAGGTCTTCACATTCTACATTAAATCTACCATACTTTCGCCCTTCTCATTCCAGTTTGAGTCAGACTATAAGAATATTAGTGTGACAGTATTAACCTCAGTTTCTAGGGCCGATGAGTATGTTTTGGAGCAGAAGAGGCCACTGGGAATAGTGGGGAAAAGTGATGACCTGCAGCCAGTTTGCATCCTTCACTGACAATTAGCAGGATATTCCTGGTCCTTATTCCTGGGGGCCAGAGAGAGGCCTGTAATCATCCATATCAATTATTGGGCCTCTGACATGGCCATTTACATTGCCAGGGTGGCTCCGCTGCTCTGACTAATGGGCCCACCATCTGGGGCTGTTCCCCAAGCGCCAGGCAAGGAAAACAGGCTACAAGACTCAGACACCGACCGCACGGCACAGTACTCTGGACCTGGCAGGCGGAGATGGAGACGGGAGCCATGCAATATGGCCATTTATTAATGTAAACGTGCTTTTCCAAAGGAGTCAAGCGGTGTTCTGAATCATGTTTTGTATTCTGAAAAAAAGGAAATGTCTCTGTGTAGTGTCAGAGAGATGCGGTGTGAGTGGAATGTATATACGATTTCTGCACTCCATATTCTTCCGACTCCTTTTCCTTACTTCCCTACCCGGTTAACCTTTCACACTCCATAAGGTGCTGTAGTATTTGGTTTCATTGTGATGTGGGCAGTCTTTCTGCCAGCGTGGGTCATTCTAATGATGCTGTGCTTAATCCATGGAGCACCTCAGTGAGCAGTTCCCCTGCTAGGAAAGGTCACTTGAATCCAATGTTATTGGACAGGGTTCAAAGCCTTAAGAAATATCACCTTGCACTTCTTCTGGCCAAAAGTATCGTATCGTATTCCTTCCTCTCTCTTGTGTTCATTGGGTTTAATCAGGAATTAAATGTATTGCAATGCTTTAAAGGTTGGCCCAGTTGGGTGGCATTTCCAATACACTCTCTCTTAGCTTGGGTCACACCGACAGAGTCGGTCTATGCACAAAATAGTATGCAGCATCATCTGGATATGTACGCAGCATCATCTGGATATGTACGCAGCATCATCTGGATATGTACGCAGCATCATCTGGATATGTACGCAGCATCATCTGGATATGTACGCAGCATCATCCGGATATGTACGCAGCATCATCTGGATATGTACGCAGCATCATCTGGATATGTACGCAGCATCATCTGGATATGTACGCAGCATCATCTGGATATGTACGCAGCATCATCCGGATATGTACGCAGCATCATCTGGATATGTACGCAGCATCATCTGGATATGTACGCAGCATCATCTGGATATGTACGCAGCATCATCTGGATATGTATGCAGCATCATCTGGATATGTACGCAGCATCATCTGGATATGTACGCAGCATCATCCGGATATGTACGCAGCATAATCTGGATATGTACGCAGCATCATCTGGATATGTATGCATCATCATCCGGATATGTATGCAACAAATAGTTCCAACATTCACCTTCTGCTCCCATTTCTGTCAAGCTGTCTACACATACAGTTTGATGCATATGTTCGATAAATCCAACATATGCGCACTGCAACTGCCTCTGCAATGCAATGCTGCAAGGCAAATGCATCGTTCCATTGGAAATGAATGTAATTCTGGTGTACCAAAATGCAATGCTGCAAGGCAAACGCATCGTTCCATTGGAAATGAATGTAATTCTGGTGTACCAAAATGCAATGCTGCAAGGCAAACGCATCGTTCCATTGGAAATGAATGTAATTCTGGTGTACCAAAATGCAATGCTGCAAGGCAAACGCATCGTTCCATTGGAAATGAATGTAATTCTGGTGTACCAAAATGCAATGCTGCAAGGCAAACGCATCGTTCCATTGGAAATGAATGTAATTCTGGTGTACCAAAATGCAATGCTGCAAGGCAAACGCATCGCTCCATTGGAAATGCGGCAAGTTAGAGAGAAGCTGTAAAATAAGAATCAACATACTGTATGTGTGCAGAATGGGTGCAGTATTGTATGTACACAAGATGCCAGTTTAGCAGTAGACTATGAAGTTTACTTGAGAAATGCACTGAAAACACATTTGGTAACTGTTATTTCCTTACATAAGAGTTTTAAACTCTCTCTGGGCGCAATCTCACAGCCATACATTTGTGAGGTGCTCAGAATTCAACACTTCAAATGTTAATCCCACTGACCATGACCCGGTACTAGCTGTCTCATGTATAAAGACAGAGATATACAGTACAGGTATGGGATCTTAATTTGATCACTCTGTTGCAGGAGAACTTTCCTGCAATGTAGGAAATGTAAAAAGTGTAGTGTATTTGAGGTTTAAGATAGAGTTAAAGAGAGAGTTAAAAAAGTTTATAATTTCCACTTTGAAATTTCAGACTTGATTTTCCCTTACGAATTATTAGTATTTTCTGTTGTAGCAGGATTATTTTCCTGCTGTAGTAAACTGGCTCAAATGAAGATCCTACATCTGTATATGGTAATGTCAGTGCTGACTCCTGGAGGTCTGGGCCTCAGGCAGAGTCTGTCTACCAAACAAACTAGACTCTTTCCAGAGATGGATAGAAGCACTATGCCCTACCTGTCTTTTCACCCGGCCCAGAATGCATATGTGTGATCAATGGAGCCCCTGGCTGTGCCGCTGTCCCTCAGCCTTCTTCACTAATCAAGAGTCAAGGGTGATCACAAGCACACTTGTGCCCCTCTCTTCTCTCAAGTAGCGGAGGACTTAACTATTCCCTCTGTCCTACACTGACAGCTCTGCATATGCCTAGGCAGAACAGAAACAACATGTTTCTTTTGTCCTCCTGATAGCAATCTTTGAAATATTGACTCAGTTACATATGTCCTATGCCCTCTGGGCTTCCTTACAAACTTCTGTCAAGTGAATGAGTTGAAAGAGTTACGGCCTAACCTCAGACTAACCCCAGACTAACCTCAGACAACCCTCACTCTAACCTGACTAACCTCTGACTAACCTGACTAACATCAGACTAGCCTGACTAACCTGACTAACATCAGACTAGCCTGACTAACATCAGACTAACCTGACTAACTTGATAACCTCAGATTAACTTGACTAACTTGAGAACCTCCGATTAACCTGACTAACCTGACTAACCTCATACTAACTTGATAACCTCCGATTAACCTGACTAACCTCATACTAACCTGACCAACCTCAGACCAACCTCCGACCAACCTCCGACCAACCTCCGGCCAACCTCCGACCAACCTCAGACCAACCTCAGACCAACCTCAGACCAACCTCAGACTAACCTCAGACTAACCTCAGACTAACCAGGGGTGAAAGATGGATAAATGAGCTCGTCTATGTGTAGTTATTCTTTCTAAGGAGGATGGTACAACCTGATCCTATCATATAATGTCAGTCAGAGACATCTATATCAACCACCAGCTATTACCACTGCAAAGTGATGTCCCTCCTATAAGCCAAGTTGTAGGGATGAAACACATGCTTTCTGCTCAGAGTGTGTCAACTGGACCAATGACATCAGACAACATCAGTCCTCCATGACATGGATCACTGACATCATCAGACATCTATGGCATGGATCACTGACATCATCAGACATCCATGGCATGGATCACTGACATCAGTCACCCATGGCATGGATCACTGACATCATCAGACATCCATGGCATGGATCACTGACATCATCAGACATCCATGGCATGGATCACTGACATCATCAGACATCCATGGCATGGATCACTGACATCATCAGACATCCATGGCATGGATCACTGACATCAGACAACATCAGACATCCATGGCATGGATCACTGACATCAGACAACATCAGTAATCCATGGCACAGCTCACTGACAACATCAGACAGTATCACTCATTCATGGCACAGCTCACTGACAACATCAGACAGTATCACTCATTCATGGCACAGCTCACTGACAACATCAGACAACATCACTCATCCATGGCATGGCATGAAAGAACATTTACTTTAGGCTTTTTTAAAGAGTTGTCAATCATCACCAGCAGCGAGTAAGCTAGCTGGACTTGACAGAGAGAGCCCTCCCTGGCACAAACACCGGGAAAGCGTTTGTCTAACATTCTCAGACAGTTCAAGGTTAATTAATGTATATCATAAAATATTGACGCCGGAAATGATCACTTACAGCCACTGGGACACACAGCAGAGAACAAGGCATTGTAAACCCGGGTAAATATGCAATAGTATTTGATATGGATGTGTGGATATGGAAATAGCTGCGGTAGCCCCCTAAAGTTAGTCATTTGCACATTTTGGAAGTGGGTTAATGAGAGATGGTTTAATGGGAAAAGTTTCCCTGTTCCCCGGAAGAGCCACACAGTCATTATTTGATTCATGAGTGCTGCTGGAGGTAGAGAGCAGCCTATCATTCTTTCTCTACCTCAAAGGGCTTCAGTCAGTCAGACAGTTTATCAAACACATCCATACTAACTCACACTTGTCTATCACACCATTACAGCATACAGCCCAATCCTGCAGAAACACAGCTGGAAACATTTACGATATGTCAAACATCCATTTGGTTTTAATACCCTGCCACTATCCAAACCATAAAGTCAAATTATATAGCAAACAAATAATATGCCTGTAGCTGTATCTAAGTGAAATGACGAGGAGCCGTGAGCCTCTGAGCAGGTAGTAGTTTAATCACAGCAGAGGCTCTTTGTTAGTAAGGTCTGTAAACACCACAATGTATTACAGCAGTAATAAACAGAGGACTCTATCGTATACCACATATTGAGAGGCATTGTGTTGGTTTTGTTTGTCTTCTGTTTAGAGTTTGTTGGATGAGTATGTGTAATTGTCTGCCTCTTACTGTAATCCAGCCCTCTTGTTCATAAGAAGACTTTAGAGCTGGGAGAGCTTCTCGTTCCTTCTGGAAGCTTCTCGTTCCTTCCGGAAGCATCTGGTTCCTTCTGGAATGGTGCTCCAATAGGATTACAGTCCAGTCTATCTATCCAGTTGTTTGGGGAACGCAACACTGCATGAGACAACAAAGGGCAACATTTTCTTTGTCTGTCAAAATTAAGTCTGTGGCTTATTGCCATACTTTCTGCAGATGACCCTCAAACCCTCTACGATGATAAGCTGTCAGTAATGCTGGACATATGTGATATCTTAATTTGATCACTCTGTTGTTGCTAAGAATTTTCCTGCCACGCAGAAAATTCAAATGAGCCTCGTGATTTACATAAATTCTCTGAAAACCCGCAGTTCTCTTTCTCTCTCGCAGAATAAATGTCCTACTACTGCACACTCTTAGAAAAAAAGGTGCTATCTAGAACCTAAAATGGTTCTTCGGTTGTCCCCATTGGAGAACCCTTTGAAGAAGCCTTTTTGGTTCCAGGTAGAACCCTTTTGGTTCCAGGTAGAACCCCTTTGAGTTTCAAGTAGAAGCTTTTACACAGAGGGTTCTACATGGAACCCAAAAGAGTTCTATATGGAACCAGAAAGGACCAAAATGGGTTCTCATATGGGGACAGTCGAAGAACCCTTTTGGAAGCCTTTTTTCTAAGAGTGTAGGTCCTACTACTGTGACATTCAAATGTTCAAATGTACAAAT
The DNA here is from genome assembly GCF_965601325.2 of Salmo salar. NCBI lineage: Eukaryota > Metazoa > Chordata > Actinopteri > Salmoniformes > Salmonidae > Salmo > Salmo salar. The sequence goes on from NC_138299.1 coordinate 148,817,982, forward strand.
CGTGCTGCAGGACGGAACTGGTCAAATTAAGATCCCATATCTGTACAAGGTACAGTCTGTCTTCATCCTTTTATTAAGTTAGAGAACATGTCACATGTCCAGGGCCATAACACTACAGAAGGTAAAATGTTGTGTCGCATTCTACCAGGACACAGCAGCCTGCGAGAGTGGTAGTCCTGTCCTGTGTGGCTGTCTGTCTGGTGTAAATTAATGACTACATGCTGTGATCACTTACTGGAATGAGAAAGAGCTGGGGTGGACAGAAGCAGAGATCCTTCCGGTAGGTACTAATTAAATGGTTTGTCTTAAGTGGGCTTTAATGAGCGGTTGCCAATCAAATAAATTAAATAATTGCTGCAGGCTTAATTCAATTTATTTATTGCTGATTTTGTGCAGAATAAGTTGTTTGGTTCCCTCCCACAGGGATAGTTTCTCTCTCTGCGAAATACAAACCAATAATTAAACCGATGGCTTCTTTTCAAAATAATGCCCATTGCCCTGTGAAAGTCCTGACAAAGCACAGCAATTCAATTACTCTAATTATTTGTCCACTATGTGCAGTATATTAGTAATCCAAATATACATCCAAATATATAATTTATCTTGCTAATAGCAAACAAAACACAGTCCCTCTTCAGTGTATTAAACAAGGGATGATCATTATGTTTTAGGATCAATTAATATAGATGGCATCGATAGTATCTCATCTGTCATATCATATTTGTCATAACTCCCAGGAGTGCTCTCTGCCCACCCTGGTTATCAGGATATTAGTTTTGTACTGTAGTGTTGTGGAGCGTTGTGGAGCGGCTGGTACCACTTCCCTACAGCATCTCAGTGTCTCTCTCGCTAGGGATACAACATTTGAAAACAAATCAGATGGAATATTATGGTCCTAATGAGGAATTTCCTCTTGACAGCGTTAAGACAACAACTGAACAGGAATAGGAGCAGAAATGCATATCTGAATCATTCTCTCTTCTCTACTTCCTGTCGGAAGTAAACAGATGTATTCTAGACAGTTGGATCTCTACTTCCTGTCGGAAGTAAACAGATGTATTCTAGACAGTTGGATAGTTTAATGACACTAAAACTTTATGGGTCAGTGTTGGTCATTGAACCTCATTCTAATGTTACTGTTAATACTGTACATTTCTTCACTGTTCATGGTGAAAGAGAAGGAGAGGGAGAGACAGAGAGAGTGGCACAGACATTGAGACTGGAGCATCCCTACTATCCATGGAGACTTAACACACACACACTGCCTCGGTAACACACACTGCCTCGGTAACACACACTGCCTCGTTAACACACACTGCCTCAGTAACACACACTGCCTCAGTAACACACACTGCCTCAGTAACACACACTGTTTCAGTAACACACACTGCCTCAGTAACACACACTGTTTCAGTAACACACACTGCCTCGTTAACACACACTGTTTCAGTAACACACACTCTTTCAGTAACACACACTGTCTCAGTAACACACACTGCCTCAGTAACACACACTGCCTCAGTAACACACACTGCCTCGTTAACACACACTGCCTCGTTAACACACACTGTTTCAGTAACACACACTGCCTCAGTAACACACACTGCCTCAGTAACACACACTGCCTCAGTAACACACTGCCTCAGTAACACACACTGCCTCAGTAACACACACTGTTTCAGTAACACACACTGCCTCGTTAACACACACTGTCTCAGTAACACACACTGCCTCAGTAACACACACTGCCTCGTTAACACACACTGCCTCAGTAACACACACTGTTTCAGTAACACACTGCCTCGTTAACACACACTGTTTCAGTAACACACACTCTCTCAGTAACACACACTGCCTCAGTAACACACACTGTTTCAGTAACACACTCTGCCTCGTTAACACACACTGTTTCAGTAACACACACTGCCTCGTTAACACACACTGTTTCAGTAACACACACTGCCTCGTTAACACACTGTCTCAGTAACACACACTGCCTCAGTAACACACACTGCCTCGTTAACACACACTGCCTCGTTAACACACACTGCCTCAGTAACACACACTGCCTCAGTAACACACACTGCCTCAGTAACACACACTGCCTCAGTAACACACACTGCCTCAGTAATTACGCATGCTTACAGAGCCCAGAGTCAGGCTCCTGCTGGGCTGTAGTGATAGACTCTACAGTGAGATGGAACTATTCAAGCCGAAGCACCACAAGGACAGTAAAACAAGGAAAATAGGGAACAAGTGGGTCAGCAGATAGCCTAGTGGTTAAGAGCGTTGGGCCAGTAACCTAAAGTCGCTGATTTGAATCCCTGAGCCGGCAACGTGGAAGAATCTTAAGTTAACCCCCAATAACTGCAGATGAGGTCGATTAAGACAGCCCCCCTCACCTCTCTGATTCACAGGGGTTAAATGCAGAAGACATATTTCGGTTGAATGCATTCAGTCGTACAACTGACCAGGCCTTTCCTTCTTTTCATTCCACCAGTCCCCAAAAATAAAAAGGCTATTTTAGGCTTAGGGGTTGGGTTAGGGTCAGAATTAGGGTTAGAGTTAGGGGTTAGATTTAGGGTTTTGCGGTTAGGGTTAAGGGTTAGGGAAAATAGGATTTTCAATGGGAATCAATTGTTTGGTCCAACAAACGTGCGTGTGTGTTGGAAAACAATCACTATCCCTCAGTCTACCTAGAGCATCTGTTGCAACCTTCACCCTCTGCAGAGCTTTGTTTAAGGTACTGTTCACACACCCACCTCCAACCCTCTCAATGTATTCCCCCTCATGTTCCTCCTGGTCCAGACCGATGCCCTGTGGTTTTGTGTTCTCACCCTGTCGTCTCAGCCACTGCCTGGGGTGTCTCTGAGTGGATGTTTGCCCTCTGCTCCATGACTTGCAACAACGAGCTCCATGAACTTCTGTGTCACAGCAGGATAGAGAATATTGGGGTCTCTCTCCCCCCCCCCCCTTTTTTTCCCCTTCTCTCTCTCTCTGCCAGTCTCAGACACCATGGAAGCCAGTGTGCCTGAGGTGCTGACTGACTGCCAGGCCGAGTGGGTGAGAGAGTCTGTTGTTTTGGGAGAGTGTTTCATTCTCATCTCTCCTGGACTGTCCCTGCCGCCTCCTTGCAATCTCTCTGGTCTCCCTATCCCTGAGCTGAACAGTCAGGACCTAGAATCACTTCACCCTACTGTCACTGCCTTGGTGTTTGTTCAGAAAAGGGGACATAGTGTCTGAGCCTTGACAGAGGCAGTGATACATGGTGGATTTCAGTGTGACTCACTTCCACATGATTTGAGTCTGGTATTGGCATTATTATCACTATGTATCATTATGAGTTATTAGAACAAGTTAGTTCAACGTTTCCTTTTATATTCTGTAAATAGTACTCTGTAAGGGAAAGAGGATGTTTAATTCATAGTTTCCTGACAGGATTATTCTCCTCTGATACTGCTTTGGAAGCTGGTTGGACAAGCACTAATTTATTGATGGTTACATAGTTTGATATACCAACAGCATAAACAGGAATATACAGTTTGGCAATCTGACCCACCCATATATTGTGTGCTGTGGAGACTCTGGGGACTGGTGCACTCTCATAAAACATAATAAAGTAGAAAATGCTGATTATGCTTTATAGAGCATGGCATGAGCCAGCTAACACTGCCAGGTAACACAGCTAGCTAACATTGCCAGCTAACACAGCCAGCTAACACAGACAGCACATCTAGCTAACATAGCCAGGTAACACAGCCAGGTAACACAGACAGCACAGCTAGCTAACATAGCCAGGTAACATAGCCAGCTAACACAGCCAGGTAACACAGCTAGCTAACACAGCCAGGTAACACAGCTAGCTAACACAGCCAGGTAAATACTTCAAACAAACTTCATATGGTGGTTCTATTATTGATTCAATGATCAATGTTACCAATGACCCTGCAGTTCCATCACTGCAGCATCACTATAACACAATAGTCTGACTGTTGGCATTTATACAGTACCCACTGGGCAAAAGCTGGTTGAATCAACATTTCATTTCACCAAGTCATTTCAACCAAAGAATTCAATGTGATTATGTTGAATCAACGTAAAAAAAAAGATAGTATTTGAAAAAAGTAATCACCTTAAGAGAATTTCACATTTTTTTCCCATCCAACTATTTACCTGAATCTAATGACATGGTGACATTTTTTGTTGATTTCACATTGAATTCATGTTAGTTGACAACTCAATCAAATGTAAAGCAAAACTACACGTCTGTGCCTAGTGCGTATGTTCTCTGCACTTAAATGAACCAAAATCCTCTTTACTAACAAATAAAAAGAAGTAGGTTGAATATTTCTACTTTGTAATCTCTTTAAATTTGGGCCGGCAGGTAGCCTTGTGGTTAAAGTGTTGGGCCAATAACTGAAAGGTTGCTAGATCAAATTCCCGAGCTGACAAGGTCAAAATCTGTTGTTTTGCCCCTGAACAAGGCAGTTAACCCACTGTTCTTAGGCCATCATTGAAAATAAGAATTTGTTCTTAATTGACTTCCCTAGTTAAATAAAGGTTATTAAAAAAATTCCCCATGCTCTATTCTGATTTAGAATCAGAAACATGTTCTAATTGCAGTGGGTCTCTGCCATCTCCTTGGCTCTTTTTCTCTCCCATGTAAAACCCATTATCTGGGTTCTGGCTGAATGATGAGAGGGGACATAAAGGACTAGATGTTATTGTGGACCAGATAGATTAGGTGAGAATAGAGGACAGGGCTCATGACTAGTCTCCAGTGTCTGTCATGGCCATGCTCAGACATGGACGATCAGGATTAGACTTCCAAATCAAATCAAATCACATTTTATTGTGTTTAGCAGATGTTACTGCGGGTGTAGCGAAATACTTGTGTTTCTAGCTCCAACAGTGCAGTAATATCTAACAAGTAATATCTAACAATTTGACAACATATACCCAATACACACAAATCTAAGTAAAGGAATGGAGAACAATACAGAAAATAACTTATTCCTAAAGATCAACAGTCCCTTATTACATGTAGTAGATATGAAAGTGTCCTACATCCAATGAGGGCATTAATAACAAGTTCCTGAAAACTAAGTATTGGTGAAAGAAGTTACAATGAAAGCCCTGACTGTTTCTGGAAATCTGCAGCAGTTATATGGATCTGTAATTGCTCCAGGAGTTATTGAATATTTATAAAACAAATAATTAACGTGGTGTGTGTGTGTGCATGCGTGTGTGTGTGGCTCTGCCGTGCACCGCCCTCTTTAGTTGCAATGCGTCTCTTCCTGCTCCCTGGCTGGCTGCTGTCCAAGGGGTTTCAGGTACAGATCAGCCCACCGACTGAGAGTATGGTGGTGGAAGGGAAGGGTAGGTGGAGGGGAACAGGTGGATTTATTAGGCACAATGAACATCAATCCATTGTAAAAGGCTCCTCCCAATGATTTCAAAGGCCTTGCTGTGCCGAGCGGTCGCTCCGATTTCATTAGCAGGGGCTGAGGCTGGGGCTGTGTTGGAGGGAGAGTGAGGTTACACCCATCAGAGGCCTGTGTCATCTCTAACAGGTCTGGCCTGCGAACACACTCTCTCTCTCTGTCTCTCCCTGTCTCTCTCTCTGTCTCTCACTGAGGCCTCTGGGTACTTTGATTGCAAAGTCGCTTTGAGGTGTTGTGCCCGTTTTCCTCTCTCCACCCCCTTACTCTACTTCACATGCTCTGACACACACACATCCCCCCTATATACACGCACAAGGCTGTAGAGCATTGCACCAAGATGAGTATCTGCCACATGACGTGCCTTGAATATGCCTGTGGGTTAACTGATGCGGTACCCTCTAATTGCAATGGGGAAAGGGAGGCTCTGGTGCAGTTGCTCATTGTAGCTTGCTTCTTGACATAACATTGCCTATCATTCCACAGTGGTTAAGGCTGAGCCCCCCTAATTTATATTGTATCTGATTTTGGAGGACATAGAGGAGAGTTTGTTGATGATTCACTCTCATTCTCAATATCCGTCAGGTAGTTGTGGTTCTTCACATTTTCAGTAAGAATCAGTTCCAACTCATTTGCTTACGCTTTTCCAAGGAAAACGTAATATACAGTACATTCGGAATGAATTCAGACCCCTTGATTTTTTTTTTTCAATCTACACACAATACCCCATAATGACAAAGCAAAACAGAAATAACTTGTTTACATAAGTATTCACACCCTTTGCTATGAGACTCGAATTTGAGCTCAGGTGCATCCTGTTTCCATCCTTGAGATGTTTCTACAACTTGATTGGAGTCCACCTTTGGTAAATTCAATTGATTGGACATGATTTGGAAAGGCACACACCTGTCTATATAAGGTCCCACAGTTGACAGTGCATGTCAGAGCAAAAACCAAGCCATTGAGGTCGAAGGAATCTTCCGTAGAGCTTCGAGACAGGATTGTGTTGAGGCACAGATCTGAGGAAGGGTACCAAAAAATGTCTGCAGCATTGCAGGTCCCGAAGAACACAGTGGCCTCCATCATTCTTAAATGCAAGAAGTTTGGAGCCAACAAGACTCTTCCTAGAGCTGGCCGCCCAGCCAAACTGAGCAATCGGGGGTGAAGGGGCTTGGTCAGGGAGGCGACCAAGAACCTGATGGTCACTCTGACAGAGCTCCAGAGTTCCTCTGTGGAGATGGGAGAAACTTCCAGAAGGACAACCATCTCTGCAGCACTCCACCAATCAGGCCTTTATGGTAGAGTGGCCAGACAGAAGCCATTCCTCAGTAAAAGGCACATCACAGCCTGCTTGGAGTTTGCCAAAAGGCACCTAAAGCACCCTCAGACCATGAGAAACAAGATTATCTGGTCTGATGAAACCAAGATTGAACTCTTTGGCCTGAATGCCAAGCGTCACATCTGGAGGAAACCTGGCACCATCCCTACTGTGAAGCATGGTGGTGGCAGCATCATGCTGTGGGGGTGTTTTTCAGCGGCAGGGACTGGGAGACTAGTCAGTATTGAGGGAAAAACGAACAGAGCAAAGTAGAGAGAGATCCTTCATGAAAACCTGCTCCAGAGTGCTCAGGAACTCAGGCTGGGGTGAACTGCTGTCACAGTTACCAGCCCTTTCAAGCTTAACATCCTTATCATTTATCGCCCTCCAGGTTCCCTTGGAGAGTTCATCAATGAGCTTGACATCTAGATAAGTTCCTTTCCTGAGGATGGCTCACCTCTCACAGTTCTGGGTGACTTTAACCTCCCCACGTCTACCTTTGACTCATTCCTCTCTGCCTCCTTCTTTCCACTCCTCTCCTCTTTTGACCTCACCCTCTCACCTTCCCTCCCTACTCACAAGGCAGGCAATACACTTGACCTCATCTTTACTAGATGCTGTTCATTGCAACTCCCCTCCAAGTCTCCGACCACTACCTTGTATCCTTTTCCTTCTCGCTCTCATCCAACACTTCTCACTCTGCCCCTACTCGGATGGTATTGCGCCGTCCCAACCTTCGCTCTCTCTCTCCCGCTACTCTCTCCTCTTCCATCCTATCATCTCTTCCCTCTGCTCAAACCTTCTCCAACCTATCCCCTGATTCTGCCTCCTCAACCCTCCTCTCCTCCCTTTCTGCATCCTTTGATTCTCTATGTCCCCTATCCTCCAGGCCGGCTCGGTCCTCCCTTCCTGCTCTGTGGCTCGACGACTCATTGTGAGCTCACAGAACAGGGCTCCGGGCAGCCGAGCGGAAATGGAGGAAAACTCGCCTCCCTGCGGACCTGGCGTCCTTTCACTCCCTCCTCTCTACATTCTCCTCTTCTGTCTCTGCTGCTAAAGCCACTTTCTACCACTCTAAATTCCAAGCATCTGCCTCTAACCCTAGGAAGCTCTTTGCCACCTTCTCCTCCCTCCTGAATCCTCCTCCCCCTCCCCCCCTCCTCCCTCTCTGCGGATGACTTCGTCAACCATTTTGAAAAGAAGGTTGACGACATCCGATCCTCATTTGCTAAGTCAAACGACACCGCTGGTCCTGCTCACACTGCCCTACCCTGTGCTTTGACCTCTTTCTCCCCTCTCTCTCCAGATGAAATCTCGCGTCTTGTGACGGCCGGCCGCCCAACAACCTGCCCGCTTGACCCTATCCCCTCCTCTCTTCTCCAGACCATTTCCGGAGACCTTCTCCCTTACCTCACCTCGCTCATCAACTCATCCTTGACCGCTGGCTACGTCCCTTCCGTCTTCAAGAGGGCGAGAGTTGCACCCCTTCTGAAAAAACCTACACTCGATCCCTCCGTAGTCAACAACTACAGACCAGTATCCCTTCTTTCTTTTCTCTCCAAAACTCTTGAACGTGCCGTCCTTGGCCAGCTCTCCTGCTATCTCTCTCAGAATGACCTTCTCGATCCAAATCAGTCAGGTTTCAAGGCTGGTCATTCAACTGAGACTGCTCTTCTCTGTGTCACGGAGGCTCTCCGCACTGCTAAAGCTAACTCTCTCTCCTCTGCTCTCATCCTCCTAGACCTATCTGCTGCCTTTGATACGGTGAACCATCAGATCCTCCTCTCCACCCTCTCCGAGTTGGGCATCTCCGGCGCGGCCCACGCTTGGATTGCGTCCTACCTGACAGGTCGCTCCTACCAGGTGGCGTGGCGAGAATCTTTCTCCGCACCACGTGCTCTCACCACTGGTGTCCCCCAGGGCTCTGTTCTAGGCCCTCTCCTATTCTCGCTATACACCAAGTCACTTGGCTCTGTCATATCCTCACATGGTCTCTCCTATCATTGCTATGGAGATGACACACAATTAATCTTCTCCTTTCCCCCTTCTGATAACCAGGTGGCGAATCGCATCTCTGCATGTCTGGCAGACATATCAGTGTGGATGACGGATCACCACCTCAAGCTGAACCTCGGCAAGACGGAGCTGCTCTTCCTCCCGGGGAAGGACTGCCCGTTCCATGATCTCGCCATCACGGTTGACAACTCCATTGTGTCCTCCTCCCAGAGTGCTAAGAACCTTGGTGTGACCCTGGACAACACCCTGTCGTTCTCTACTAACATCAAGGCGGTGACCCGATCCTGTAGGTTCATGCTCTACAACATTCGCAGAGTACAACCCTGCCTCAAACAGGAAGCGGCCAGGTCCTAATCCAGGCACTTGTCATCTCCCGTCTGGATTACTGCAACTCGCTGTTGGCTGGGCTCCCTGCCTGTGCCATTAAACCCCTACAACTCATCCAGAACGCCGCAGCCCGTCTGGTGTTCAACCTTCCCAAGTTCTCTCACGTCACCCCGCTCCTCCGCTCTCTCCACTGGCTTCCTGTTGAAGCTCGCATCCGCTACAAGACCATGGTGCTTGCCTACGGAGCTGTGAGGGGAACGGCACCTCCATACCTTCAGGCTCTGATCAGGCCCTACACCCAACCAAGGGCACTGCGTTCATCCACCTCTGGCCTGCTCGCCTCCCTACCTCTGAGGAAGCACAGTTCCCGCTCAGCCCAGTCAAAACTGTTCGCTGCTCTGGCACCCCCAATGGTGGAACAAGCTCCCTCATGACGCCAGGACAGCGGAGTCAATCACCACCTTCCGGAGACACGTGAAACCCCACCTCTTTAAGGAATACCTAGGATAGGATAAAGTAATCCTTCTAACCCCCCCCCCCCCCCCCCCCCCCTTAAAAGATTTAGATGCACTATTGTAAAGTGGTTGTTCCACTGGATATCATAAGGTGAATCCACCAATTTGTAAGTCGCTCTGGATAAGAGCGTCTGCTAAATGACTTAAATGTAAATGTAAATGTAAGGTTCACCTTCCAACAGGACAACGACCCTAAGCACACAGCCAACACAATGCAGGAGTGGCTTCGAGACAAGTCTCTGAATGTCCTTGAGTGGCCCAGCTAGAGCCAGGACTTGAACCCGATCGAACTTCTCTGGAGAGACCTTAAAATAGTTGTGCAGCGATGTTCCGCATCCAACATGACAGAGCTTGAGAGGATCTGCAGAGAATGGGAGAAACTCCCCAAATACAGATGTGCCAAGCTTGTAGCTTCATACCAAAAAGACTCAAGGCTGTCATCGCTGCCAAAGGTGCTTCAACAAAGTACTGAGTAAATGGTCTGAATACTTATGTAAATATGATATTTCAGTTTTTTCAATTTTTATTAATTTGCAAAAATGTCTAAAAACCTGTTTTTGCTTTGTCATTATGAGTTTTTGTGTGTAGATTGATTAGGGGAAAAAAAAAACAATTTAATCAATTTTAGAATAAGGCTGTAACGTACATTTTTGGGGGAAAAGTCAAGGGGTCTGAACACTTTCCGAATTCACTGTACATAGCTATGGTGTTTACTTGGCCACACTTGCTTTATTTTGAAATGTATGTTCTTTCCAATTCAATTTGAAAGCCCTCAATTTATTCCTTGATTGCCTAAGCCAATTAGTTTTTAACCAACTGTGATTATAAAGAATACATGCTGACGTTGCTCTCCAATAGAGGGTGGTAGATCAGTTGACCTGAGGCAAGGCTTTCAAAGTTGGGAGAGAAAATCTAATTGAGCAAATTTTAAGGGATATGCTTTTAATTTTGAGCTTTCGCATAAACACAGTGGTGCATTTCAGATTAAAAACCTTGAAAGTGTAGCAACCATGAAATCACTTTAATTAGCCAAGCTAACAATCCGGGGGTGTCTCCAAATACACTGGACTATAATAGTGATCGCCAACCAGCCATCACACCGATGGGTATGCCACTGGCTACAGACAAAAGAAGCACAGGACAAGTATGGCATGGGGACTAAATCCCATTATTTTCTCTTGGCAGATAATGACAAATATCAGAGGAAAATGAACGGGACAGAGAAGAAGTTGTTAGTGTTATTAGCATAGTGAATTTGAATTTGGCCATGAAGCCCGATGGGAGATATTCTTCTGAGAGAAAATATATACACTGCAACAGCAAACCTATAACAGTTCTGTAAAAAATCTAGTTTACAGTCATTTTACAAGGAACTGACAGTCTGTTTTATACTGTACAGTATGAATGACTTGCATTTCTTGTCTTTCTTCTGTCCTTACAGGTTTATCTAGTCTTATCACTGGGTCACAAATACAGTCCTCAGTGGAGAAGACAAGGAGTCAGGGCCTGACAGACCTAATGGGCAAAGATATTTAGGATAATGCCAAGGTGAGAGTGGATTGTTCAGGTACACTTGGAAACCACCTAAGAACTTCAAGGATTTTAGACAGAATTTCATACATCATGCTAACAGTAATACTCTTGTTTTCCTGGACAATGGAAGTGTCACGTCCTGACCCTTGTAAGAGGTCATTTTCCATAGTAGAGTGGTCAGGGCGTGACAGGTGGTTGTTTTGGGTGGTTTTGGGTTTTCTGTTTATATGTGGGGGTTTTCTAAATTTCAATTTTTATGTTTTGTTTTCTATGTTTTGGCTGGCTATGGTTTCCAATCAGAGGCAGGTGTCTTTCGTTGTCTCTGATTGGAAGCCATACTTAGGCAGCCTGTTTTTCCTTTGGGTTTTGTGGGTAGTTGTTTTCCGTTTTGTCTGAGTGTACCTTACGGAACTGTTGTTGGTCGTTTTATTGTTTTGGTTCAAGTGTCTTCATTAAAAGTTTTAAAATGAGCACTATACACGCTGCACCTTGGTCTACTCATTTTGACGCCTGTGACAGGAAGCGACCACTGAATTTATGTTCTTACATAAATTTGTATTATTCTATGTTTTTATTAATTATTTTTCTTATTTCCTTTCTTTATATATGATAAAAAATTAAACATACAACTCCTAGCACCAAAACCAGTGTTTGTGTGTGTGTCTGAGAGGGAGAGGGCCACGGATAGAGGAGCAACAGAAAGAGGGGTCCATGTTAAAACAGTAGAGACAGGTTTGAAGGTCACAGTGTTCCTGGCTGATGGACAAAGTGACAGCTGTTCCTTTTAAATAAAGGTCAATCAATCAGACCTGAACATCAGAGCTCAGCTCCCATACAGATGATCGAGTTTGATCACTCTTTTGTTGCTGAGAATTTTCCTGCACATCAGGAAATGCAAATTTGCTGTGTATTCAAGGTTTGAAAAGGCTTCTAAAGTTTCTATTTTCCACTTTAAAATGTCAGACTTGATTTTCCCTAATGTATCAAACCCTGCAAAAAATGTCCATAAATTATAATCCACATAATAATTCACATTTACTGTTGCTGCAAGATTATTTTCCTGCTGTAGCTAACTGGCTCAAATTAAGATCCTACATCTGTAGCTTTCACCACTTAGAATCACAGACACACATATGAATGATGCATAGTCTACACATGATTCCTTGTACAGCATCATCAATGCATAAGGCGTTGACAGCAGTAACCAGACTGCACAAATTATATTGGATTGTGTCACTAAAATAGAATCCTTTTGACCATTGTTCATTCTGACCAATTAGGTTGGTTCCTTAAGAATTGAAAAAAATGTGTACCCTGTAAGCACACCCTCAGTTAAATGGAAAATATGTTTTATTGTCACATACACCGGATAGGTGCAGTGAAATGTGTTGTTTTACAGGGTCAGCCATTGTCGTACGTCGCCCCTGGAGCAAATTAGGGTTAAGTGCCTTGCGCAAGGGTACATCGACAGATTTTTCACCTTATCGGCTCGGGCATTTGAACCAGCAACCTTTCGGTTACCGGCCCGATGTTTTAACAGCTATTCTTTCTCATCCCTTCTTTTCCAACTCCCTCTGTCCTCCCTGTCGTTCACTGTAATGTAATTAGTTTAAGTGCCTCTGCTTCCTAGGCCATGCATTTCCTTCACTTGTGATGACACAGACATGCACTCCACCACCACTACATCCTATTCATCTTACAGGGAAAAGCCACAGATTGCATTTTGACCTCTGCATGCTGAGATTCAACAAACGGGAAAAAATATATTTATTTCTACAGTGGATTGTTTGAGTCATTCTACCTTTGTGTTAATTTATGCAAAATATCCCAATTCGACAAATTCACAATCAAAACAATATCTTGATAGGCATATTTTCAAAAGAACATGGATAGGTATATCAAATGTCTCTGACTGAGCCCTTTGCTGTATTCCACCATTCTAAGGAGTAATTGAGTTTATTGAATGAACAGGCAATCTTCCTAACTGTACTACCCTCCAGTATGAGTCTCTATGGTAGTATCGGTTTCCATGGTAGTATCAGTCTCTATGGTAGTATCAGTCTCTTTGGTTGAATCAGTCTCTTGTAGTATCAGTCTCTTTGGTAAAATCAGTCTCTGGTAGTATCGGTCTCTATGGTAGGGTCAGTCGCTGTGGTAATATCAGTCTCTATGGTAATATTGGTCTCTGGTAATATCAGTCTTTATGGGAGTATCAGTCTTTATGGTAGAATCAGTCTCTAGTTGTGTCAGTCTCTATGGTAGTGTCAGTCTCTACGGTAGTGTCAGTCTCTACGGTAGTGTCAGTCTCCATGGCAGTGTCAGTTTCTATGGTAGTGTCAGTGTCTATGGTAGTGTTAGTCTCTATGGTAGTGTCAGTCTCTATGGTAGTGTCAGTCTCTATGGTAGTGTCAGTCTCTGTGGTGATATCAGTCTCTGGTAGTATCAGTCTTTATGGTAGTGTCAGTCTCTATGGTTGTGTCAGTATCTGTGGTAGTGTCAGTCTCTATGGTAGTGTCAGTCTCTGTGGTGATATCAGTCTCTGGTAGTGTCAGTCTCTATGGTAGTGTCAGTCTCTATGGTAGTGTCAGTCTCTATGGTAGTATCAGTCTCTATGGTAGTGTCAGTATCTGTGGTAGTGTCAGTATCTGTGGTAGTGTCAGTCTCTATGGTAGTGTTAGTCTCTATGGTAGTGTCAGTCTCAACGGTAGTGTCAGTCTCTACGGTAGTGTCAGTCTCCATGGCAGTGTCAGTCTCTATGGTAGTGTCAGTGTCTATGGTAGTGTCAGTATCTGTGGTAGTGTCAGTCTCTATGGTAGTGTTAGTCTCCATGGCAGTGTCAGTCTCTATGGTAGTGTCAGTCTCTATGGTGGTGTTAGTCTCTATGGTAGTGTCAGTCTCTATGGTAGTATCAGTCTTTATGGTAATGTCAGTCTCTATGGTAGTGTCAGTCTCTGTGGTGATATCAGTCTCTGGTAGTATCAGTCTTTATGGTAGTGTCAGTCTCTATGGTAGTGTCAGTCTCTATGGTAGTAACAGTCTCTATGGTTGTGTCAGTATCTGTGGTAGTGTCAGTCTCTATGGTAGTGTCAGTCTCTGTGGTGATATCAGTCTCTGGTAGTATCAGTCTTTATGGTAGTGTCAGTCTCTATGGTAGTGTCAGTCTCTATGGTAGTATCAGTCTCTATGGTAGTGTAAGTATCTACGGTAGTGTCAGTATCTGTGGTAGTGTCAGTCTCTGTGGTGATATCAGTCTCTGGTAGTATCAGTCTTTATGGTAGTGTCAGTCTCTATGGTAGTGTCAGTCTATATGGTAGTATCAGTCTCTATGGTAGTTTTAGTCTCTATGGTAGTGTCAGTCTCTATGGTAGTGTCAGTCTCTATGGTAGTGTCAAGCTATATGGTAGTGTCAGTCTCTATGGTAGTGTCAGTCTCTATGGTAGTGTCAGTCTCTGTGGTGATATCAGTCTCTGGTAGTTATCAGTCTCTATGGTAGTGTCAGTCTCTATGGTAGTATCAGTCTCTATGGTAGTGTCAGTATCTGTGGTAGTGTCAGTATCTGTGGTAGTGTCAGTCTCTATGGTAGTGTTAGTCTCTATGGTAGTGTCAGTCTCTATGGTAGTATCAGTCTCTATGGTAGTTTTAGTCTCTATGGTAGTGTCAGTATCTGTGGTAGTGTCAGTCTCTATAGTACTGTCCGTCTCTATGGTAGTGTCAGTATCTGTGGTAGTGTCAGTCTCTATGGTAGTGTTAGTCTCTATGGTAGTGTCAGTCTCTATGGTAGTGTCAGTCTCTATGGTAGTATTAGTCTCTATGGTAGTGTCAGTCTATATGGTAGTATCAGTCTCTATGGTAGTTTTAGTCTCTATGGTAGTGTCAGTATCTGTGGTAGTGTCAGTCTCTATAGTAGTGTCCGTCTCTGTGGTGGTGTCGGTCTCTATGGTAGTATCAGTCGCAATGAAAGTATAAAAATCAACAAATCAAATGTTATTTGTCACATGCTTCATAAACAACAGGTGTAGACTAACAGTGGAATGCAATGTGACTATGCTTGTGTTTCCACCCAGAAGGCATCAGGACAGGCCACCTCACAAAGACAATAGATGCCTTTCAGTCTCAGCAGAGAATCATTTTGTAGGCGATGAAGCTACAGCATGTGTTCTTGAATAGCTCCTGGAGCCAGGTTCAGACAGAGTATAGTTTAATTGAAATCATCCATCCATTGTCCAAGACAACAGCTTTAATGTATAGAGATAAGCAACTTTGCTGTGACCTTGCTCTGTTTTGAAGCGGTTCACAGCCCTTGGCGCTTCAGAAGGTGCGTTCAATCAGCTTGGTCTTTCTTTGAACGCTGCAGTGTGGGGAAGAGAAATCTATGTACTGTAAACAGTGGTTCAGTCAGCAGCATGGCGGCATGGACCCACACTTCTCTGTTCTGAGTGACCAGCCATATTGATTACATGACCCAGCTGTCTTCACTCCACTGCCTCCCTTTGTTGCCATTATAAGATGCTGTGCACAGAGCCAATACGTTTACAATTCACTGTGGCCTTGGACGAGAAAAGTCCACCGCTGTAATTATGACTGGAGCAAAGGCAAGAAAGGCCATGTGATGGCTTTTTGTGTTTAGGACTCTCTTGGCTATATGACTCCTAAATCCTGCTTTTAACTACTTTTAGTGGAGTGTGAAATGCATTGCCTTGTACTTGATTATATATGGATTCCATTTACCGGATGACCATGTGGTTTTCTGTGCAACACACACTGAAATAGGGGTTGTAGTTGTTGCAGTGGTGAAGTCACATTCAGACGGTTGCCAGCTGTACTGTATATATTTGTCTTTCTTTTTTTAATTGATGAATACTTGATGGCGGTTTAGATGGATGGATGGATGGATGGATGAATGGATGAATGAATGGATGGATAGCTAAATAAGTCTATGGAAATTGCAACAAGACCAGGGGCATATTTTTTATTTTTATTTTTATTTATTTCACCTTTATTTAACCAGGTAGGCAAGTTGAGAACAAGTTCTCATTTACAATTGCGACCTGGCCAAGATAAAGCAAAGCAGTTCGACAACATACAACAACACAGAGTTACACATGGAGTAAAACAAACATACAGTCAATAATAGAGTAGAAAAATAAGTCTATATACAATGTGAGCAAATGAGGTGAGATAAGGGAGGTAAAGGCAAAAAAGGCCATGGTGGCAAAGTAAATGCAATATAGCAAGTAAAACACTGGAATGGTAGATTTGTAGTAGAAGAAAGTGCAAAGTAGAAATATAAATAATGGGGTGCAAAGGAGCAAAATAAATGAATACAGTAGGGGAAGCGGTAGTTGTTTGGGCTAAATTATAGATGGGCTATGTACAGGTGCAGTGATCTGTGAGCTGCTCTGACAGCTGGTGCTTAAAGCTAGTGAGGGAGATAAGTGTTTCCAGTTTCAGAGATGTTTGTAGTTCGTTCCAGTCATTGGCAGCAGAGAACTGGAAGGAGAGACGGCCAAAGGAGGAATTGGCTTTGGGGGTGACCAGAGAGATATATTTGAATGATTGAATGACATATTCCCCAGTAACACTTTATTCTTTACCCTAACCCTTGCTACTATTCTAACCCTAATCCTAGCTACTATTCTAACCCTAACCCTTACCCTAGCTACTATTCTAAGCCTAGCTACTATTCTAACCCTAACCCTTAACCTAGCTACTATTCTAACCCTAACCCTTAACCTAGCTACCATTCTAACCCTAACCCTAGCTACTATTCTAACCCTAACCCTTACCCTAGCTACTATTCTAACCCTAACCCTTAACCTAGCTACTATTCTAACCTTAGCTACTATTCTAACCCTAACCCTTAACCTAGCTACTATTCTAATCCTAACCCTTATCCTAGCTACCATTCTAACCCTAATCCTAGCTACTATTCTAACCCTAACCCTTAACCAAGCTACCATTCTAACCCTAGCTACTATTCTAACCCTAACCCTTACCCTAGCTACTATTCTAACCCTAACCCTTAACCTAGCTACCATTCTAACCCTAACCCTAGCTACTATTCTAACCCTAACCCTTAAACTAGCTACCATTCTAACCCTAGCTACTATTCTAACCCTAACCCTAGCTACTATTCTAACCCTAACCCTTAAGCTAGCTACCATTCTAACCCTAGCTACTATTCTAACCCTAACCCTAACCCTTGCTACCATTCTAACCCTCGCTACTATTCTAACCCTAACCCTTACCCTAGCTACTATTCTAACCCTAACCCTAGCTACTATTCTAACCCTAGCTACTAGTCTAACCCTAACCCTAGTTACTATTCTAACCCTAGCTACTAGTCTAACCCTAACCCTTAACCTAGCTACCATTCTAACCCTTACCCTAGCTACTATTCAAACCCTAACACTTAACCTAGCTACCATTCTAACCCTAGCTACTATTCTAACCCTAACCCTTACCCTAGCTACTATTCTAACCCTAACCCTTAACCTAGCTACCATTCTAACCCTAACCCTAGCTACTATTCAAACCCTAACCCTTAACCTAGCTACCATTCTAACCCTAGCTACTATTCTAACCCTAACCCTTACCCTAGCTACTATTCTAACCCTAACCCTAGCTACCATTCTAACCCTAACTCTTACCCTAGCTACTATTCTAACCCTAACCCTTAACCTAGCTACCATTCTAACCCTAGCTACTATTCTAACCCTAACCCTTAACCTAGCTACTATTCTAACCCTAGCTACTATTCTAACCCTAACCCTTACCCTAGCTACTATTCTAACCCTAACCCTTAACCTAGCTACCATTCTAACCCTAGCTACTATTCTAACCCTAACCCTAACCCTTGCTACTATTCTAACCCTAGCTACTATTCTAACCCTAACCCTTAACCTAGCTACTATTCTAATCCTAACCCTTACCCTAGCTACTATTCTAACCCTAACCCTTAACCCTAGCTACTATTCTAACCCTAGCTACTATTCTAACCCTAACCCTTACCCTAGCTACTATTCTAACCCTTACCCTAGCTACTATTCTAACCCTAACCGTAACCTTAGCAAGCAGCAGCTCATCAATAGATGGTCAAACTGTCAACAAACTATCTGTAGAGCATCTATAGGACTATCTAAATAAAGTGTGACCAATTCCCCTAACGCATAACAATAGACAGAGCACACAAGGACACCAATAAATGTTTTGATTAAATGTTCATTTGCCTCAGGAGGTGTGTGTGTGCTTACACGTGTGTGTGTGTGTGTGTGTGTGAATGCATGATGTGTGAGTTGGTTAGCTTGAGGGACTCAACCAACGTCCCATATAAAGAAAAAAGCCTCTAGATTGTTGTGTGAAAAGAACAGTTCAACATCTTCAGTATGAGGCTCCCTAGGCCCAGCCTGAGGCTAAGATGCTGCAGTAAAGATCCACAGCTCCGGGGCCAGTATTTCTCTCCATCTGTAAATGTGCATCAGTCAGAGGGTTGGTTCATTGCTGCCTATGCATTGGGATTACAGATTATGTTTTAACTCACCCTCACAGGGTGAGAGAGAGACAAGATTAGAAATAAAAACAGCATTAAGAATGACAGGGAAACAGAACAGCGTCAGAGGAGAGGAGCTCTTTGAAGACTTACAGCCTAATCCTGTCTGCTGAACCACCAGCCCTGCCTTAGTTTTGATTCCTCCAGTCTAAGCCCTACTCCGGCTGGAGACTAAGCATGAGGGTCACGACATACACAGCAGAGGAATAACAGGGCTGTGTTGTTAGCATTACAATGGGGACTATTTATTTAGATAGCAGTACGTGCTTTGTTTGCACTATTCTTATACGTTGTGTAAATCTACTTCACACCCTTTAACAACAACGTGATATTGTTGACCCAAAGACAATGGATTTGTGTATTATGTCTACCCTTTTATTTTGACCTGTAGGTTCTTGTAGTGGTTTATACAGTGTGATCAAGCTGAATGTAGAACAGACTGGGAGAGCATCACCTTTTGATTACTATGTTTTGGCAGGCCAATGGATAAATTCATGTACAGTGAGCTGAACAGATACAGCTGGAAATGTAGCACATGAAGAGTAGCGTTTTGTACAGTGTTGTGTATTCTGGTCTTTGGCCAAGCACCTGATTACACCTCATCGTAGATGCTCCATTAGATAGCCTTTCATCTAGCATTTCACCAGATCCAATAAAGATCCTCCACTGAGGAAGGAAACATTTACCTGTATGTCCTGAGTCTTGAATGCAACTATCAATTATCATAGGCATCTACAATAACTCTGTTTTTAACCCCCAAAAATAGCAGTAATCCTGTTTTCTAATTTCTGCCATCTGTCAGTAACATGCAGTGCATGCATACTATTTCCCACTTTCCTCTCTTCTCATGGTGCCTTATTGGTCCCTCAGAACGTGATGACAAGGAGAAGGTCTGATTTGGTGGAGAGGGGTTGGTGGAAAGTTCAAAGGGATGTAATTAGGGTAGTTTGAATTTGTTTGATGGAGATGGAGAGATGGAGGGAGGGAGAGATGGAGGGAGGGAGAGATGGAGGGAGGGAGGCACATAAAACTATCCTGGTTGCTGAACGGTGCTTTATTTCTCTCCCTGCACATCAGGTGCTCAAACAGACTGACAAAGACATGAAGGTAGGAAGTGCCTAGCGTGTGGAATACATGAGGTAGTTAGGCTCTATTAGCATTCCATCCTGTGGACCCATGGTGCCTCTTTCTATTTGGGAGGGGCGATGCTGCCTCCATTTCTACCTCTCCTGTCCAATGATCATCCTGCCTGACTGGCTGGACATTGTTCTTTTAGCTGCCGCACCAGAGACATTTCTTTTCTGAGGACTTCAAAGCCACCATAGTTTGAAAGCTTCAGTCTTCCAATAGGATCAGTGGCTCAAAGGACAGTTGCTACAACGATTGCCAATTAGGAGCGCCAAAGAGTTCCATTTGATCCCAGAGAAAACTAAATGCTACACAAGGAGGGACACTCACTGAGAGTAAAGTACTCTAGTGTTTTATAAAGAGTACTAAAACATTTTATGCCATTGGACTTGACAGTGAGTGTCAAAGGACAAATGCAAAACAAATGTTCTAGTGAACGAGCTACACACCTGCATGATGTAAAAAATGTTTCACCATAATATAAAATATTTATCACCATATAACATACACTTTAAAGTGTTTTTAGAATGCTCCTTAAAACATGTTAGAAAGCTGTTAGAAAGCCTATAAATCATGTAAGAAACACCTATTTGTTTTAGTTCAGTTTATTAATTAATTATTAATTAATTAATTATTAATCCATTTTATAAAACAAGCACATAAAACCTGAAAAAGCCATACATGCACATGAATAAAATCATTGAGGATAACACACAATAAAGTCTGGGACTTATTTTCATTGTGGTCCTCTTGAGACAAGATGGCTAGGCAAGATCCAACACAGTTAAACATAGTATGGCAGTGAAATAATGTACCAGTTTGACTCTGCATGTGTGAATCTGTTGTAGAGCCCCATCTCTCAGCTTGTCATAACAACTAGACGGGAGTCCCTAGGTCTAGACATTGTTTTGTTGGTCAACATAGTCCACATAGTTTAACACCTTGGTCAGTCAGGTTGATATTTCCTGTTGACTAACTTGTGTGCAAGCCACATTCTTAGAAAAAAAGGTTATCGGCCTGTCCCCATAGGAGAACCCTTTTTGCTTCCAGGTAGAACTCTTTTGGGTTCCTTGTAGAACCCTCTGTGGAAAGGGTTCTACATGGAACAAAAAGGGTTCTTTAAAGGGTTATTCTATGGGGACATCCGAAGAACCCTTTTAGGTTCTAGATAGCACCTTTTTTTCTAAGAATGCACAGAGAGTAGGCAGTGTCAGCGTTGAGCTCTGTCAACCTGTCAGGTGGTTAATAGACTGAGGTCATGCTGAGAATCTCGAGGGCATTCTGTCACCTGTTTTAATGGAAGCTTCTACTCTCATTGCTCTCTTCTCCTTCATCTGTTTGCTCTCTGAGCAAGTCCACACACAGAGACACACAAACACACACAGGCATTTCAATCTAATATTAATGCTCACAATGCCTTAACTGGTCTTCCACTAGTTAATTAGCTCCATAACATTAAAATTTACTTTACACCAATTATTAAGTAACAAGTTTGAGATTAATAAAAGTACATGTATTTCTCCCCCTCGGCTGAATGGAGAACATTGTCTGAAATCCACCTCCACAAATCACAGACCTGTGGTAATTTACAGTATGTCAATAATCTGATCTCCATTTTGGTTTCACTGGCCATCTAGTTCGAATCACTCTATCCTGCAACTCTGTCTTCTCCTCTGACCTCTGAACCTGTGTGGCAATGCCATCAGTAGCGGTCTATCCGTGAATCAGCCTGTATTGATTTTCCGCTGCTGGCTGCTGTTTTTATAACGGAGGTCCGGAAGTGTCATCACATTGTGTTGCTACTTGCTCTTGACTTTCCATACTTCACTGTGGAACAATGCAGTTTGACAGGTGGATGAAATGTACCTGATCATTATGTGTGTTGAGGAGGAGGGTAGAGGGAGGGAGGCAGGTCCAAGGCCATTCACCTCTCTCCCTCTACACTCTTAGCACCTTTTTTCTATCTAGAACCAATAAGGGTTCTTTGGCTGTCCCCATAGGAGAACCCTTTTGGGTTTCATGTAGAACCCTGTCCACAGAGGGTTCTAGATGGAACCCTAAATATACTGCTCAAAAAAATAAAGGGAACACTTAAACAACACATCCTAGATCTGAATGAAATAAATAATCTTATTAAATACTTTTTTCTTTACATAGTTGAATGTGCTGACAACAAAATCACACAAAAATAATCAATGGAAATCCAATTTATCAACCCATGGAGGTCTGGATTTGGAGTCACACTCAAAGTTAAAGTGGAAAACCACACTACAGGCTGATCCAACTTTGATGTAATGTCCTTAAAACAAGTCAAAATGAGGCTCAGTAGTGTGTGTGGCCTCCACGTGCCTGTATGACCTCCCTACAATGCCTGGGCATGCTCCTGATGAGGTGGCGGATGGTCTCCTGAGGGATCTCCTCCCAGACATGGACTAAAAAATCCGCCAACTCCTGGACAGTCTGTGGTGCAACGTGGCGTTGGTGGATGGAGCGAGACATGATGTCCCAGATGTGCTCAATTGGATTCAGGTCTGGGGAACGGGCGGGCCAGTCCATAGCATCAATGCCTTCCTCTTGCAGGAACTGCTGACACACTCCAGCCACATGAGGTCTAGCATTGTCTTGCATTAGGAGGAACCCAGGGCCAACCGCACCAGCATATGGTCTCACAAGGGGTCTGAGGATCTCATCTCGGTACCTAATGGCAGTCAGGCTACCTCTGGCATGCACATGGAGGGCTGTGCGGCCCCCCAAAGAAATGCCACCCCACACCATGACTGACCCACCGCCAAACCGGTCATGCTGGAGGATGTTGCAGGCAGCAGAATGTTCTCCACGGCGTCTCCAGACTCTGTCACGTCTGTCACGTGCTCAGTGTGAACCTGCTTTCATCTGTGAAGAGCACAGGGCGCCAGTGGCGAATTTGCCAATGTTGGTGTTCTCTGGCAAATGCCAAACGTCCTGCACGGTGTTGGGCTGTAAGCACAACCCCCACCTGTGGACGTCGGGCCCTCATACCACCCTCATGGAGTCTGTTTCTGACCATTTGAGCAGACACATGCACATTTGTGGCCTGCTGGAGGTCATTTTGCAGGGCTCTGGCAGTGCTTCTCCTGCTCCTCCTTGCACAAAGGCGGAGGTAGCGGTCCTGCTGCTGGGTTGTTGCCCTCCTACGGCCTCCTCCACGTCTCCTGATGTATTGGCCTGTCTCCTGGTAGCGGCTCCATGCTCTGGACACTACGCTGACAGACACAGCAAACCTTCTTGCCACAGCTCGCATTGATGTGCCATCCTGGATGAGCTGCACTACCTGAGCCACTTGTGTGGGTTGTAGACTCCGTCTCATGCTACCACTAGAGTGAAAGCACCGCCAGCATTCAAAAGTGACCAAAACATCAGCCAGGAAGCATAGGAACTGAGAAGTGGTCTGTGGTCCCCACCTGCAGAACCACTCCTTTATTGGGGGTGTCTTGCTAATTGCCTAAAATGTCCACCTGTTGTCTATTCCATTTGCACAACAGCATGTGAAATTTATTGTCAATCAGTGTTGCTTCCTAAGTGGACAGTTTGATTTCACAGAAGTGTGATTGACTTGGAGTTACATTGTGTTGTTTAAGTGTTCCCTTTATTTTTTTGAGCAGTGTAGTTATACTTGGAACAAAACGGGTTATATCTGGAACCAAAAAGGGTTTTCCTATAGGGACAGCTGAAGAACCCTTTCGGAAGCCTTTTTCTATGAGTGTAGGCTAGCCTGTTCCAATGGTCATGGGGAGGTTAAGCCCCACCCCCACTGACTATTGAGTGGGTAGAGTGGAACAACGGTGAGGTGCTATGAGGTTTCCTGGGTGGGTAGAGTTTCGACTGGAACAATGGAGCTCTGAGGTTTCCTCACCTCCCTAACTGGTGGACAAGAAAAACATGTCAAAGCCCTGTCATTATCCATTGTATAAAGCTGAACAAGGTTATTCAGGTTCTAATTATTTCCTTATACAATTTTCTGCAGTGAAGAAATGAAATATCCCCGTGTTTAGAATAGGAAATCAGAAGATAAAACAATCTACTGTAGGTCAACCATTATGTCATGTTTTGTTCACAGCTAAATAACTCTGATTTCAGTCAAGTAAAACAGCTGTGCACTCATGCAAACACAAAACAATAACACAGGACTAATGAGGTCAACTCAAGTACTTCTCAAAGACAGACTGTGATTGATGGCTGTAATGTGTTGTCATGGTGATATTCCTCTACCAATTAGAACTGATCTATTGTTGCTCTGTGCTCTTTTAATGATCATGGTGGGCGGGAAATTATGGCCCCTAATATAATTTGTCTTCATAATCATGTTTTTTTTTTATCCCTAGCTAGCTCTGTGGTTGGTCCCAGGGGGCGGATGTTTAAAACATGCTCTGCTCTCTGTCCTCCTCGCCCCTGGCCCCTCGCCCCTGGCCCACAACACCCACCCTTCACAGTAGCAGCCTGAGAGCCCCACTCGAAAGGAGAGCCATCATTAACATGCACAGTAATGTAATGTTAACCTTGTGCAACTTCAGGGGCGGAATGACAGGAATGAATCCTCATTAAAACATGTAATAGCATCGGGTCCACGCTACTTAATAGGCCTATATGTAAGGTTGTTAAAGTGCTATGAATCCCTTCTCTAATCATTCCTATGGAGATAAACTATTCCATGAGGAGCTTGTTCTGAGGGCTCAGTGTTGTCATATCGAACCACTCCATTCACTTTTAATTGTTTCATCGTAAGGTTAATTGGCTTGTATTGGAGCCAGGGAATCCAATTAGCTTGGCTATTATTCCTGCTCAATCCACCTATTGATTCCTGTATGTTGATCATGAGTTAAAGTGTTTTTACAAGGTGGGTCAGGAAGTAAACAATAGTTTTAGGCATCTACACATGACATTGTGTTTCATAAGAATAATTTATTAGTGAAATGTGATCCTATCTAGGAGCTTGGATTGATCATTGATACTAAAGTGTTAGTGATGGGGGGGACCCCATAAAGTTACATATTGGGATATTATTTTCTACAGTATATCGTATCATCTTGACAATATCCCAATATTATTTTTGCTCTAGTTGGCTGTACCTGCACCAATTCCCGGTAGTTACCAGGTAGCTACTGACAGACAGGAGGCCAGATACCAGTCAGCTACTGACAGACAGGAGGCAGGATACCAGGTAGCTACTGACAGACAGGAGGCAGGATACCAGGTAGCTACTGACAGACAGGAGGCCGGATACCAGTCAGCTACTGACAGACAGGAGGCAGGATACCAGTCAGCTACTGACAGACAGGAGGCCAGATACCAGTCAGCTACTGACAGTCAGGAGGCCGGATACCAGTCAGCTACTGACAGGCAGGAGGCCAGATACCAGTCAGCTACTGTCAGGCAGGAGGCAGGATACCAGGTAGCTACTGACAGACAGGAGGCAGGATACGAGTCAGCTACTGAAAGACAGCAGGATACCAGTCAGCTACTGACAGGCAGGAGGCCTGTTACCAGGTAGCTATAGACAGTCAGAAGGCAGGTTATCAGGTAGCTACTGACAGTCAGGAGGCAGGATACCAGCCAGCTACTGACAGACAGGAGGCAGGATACGAGTCAGCTACTGAAAGACAGCAGGATACCAGTCAGCTACTGACAGGCAGGAGGCCTGTTACCAGGTAGCTATAGACAGTCAGAAGGCAGGTTATCAGGTAGCTACTGACAGTCAGGAGGCAGGATACCAGCCAGCTACTGACAGACAGGAGGCATGATGCCAGGTAGCTACTGACAGACAGGAGGCAGGTTACCAGGTAGCTATAGACAGGCAGGAGGCAGGTTACCAGGTAGCTGCTGACAGTCAGGAGGCAGGATACCAGCCAGCTACTGACAGACAGGAGGCATGATGCCAGGTAGCTACTAACAGACAGGAGGCAGGTTACCAGGTAGCTACTGACAAACAGGAGGCAGGATAACGGTCAGCTGCTGACTTTCAGGATTCCCGGTAGTTACCTACAGACAAGAGGCAAGATACCAGTCTCGTACTGACAGACAGGAGGCAGGATACCAGGTAGCTGCTCACAGACAGGAGGCAGGATACCAGGTAGCTACTGACAGACAGGAGGCAGGATACCAGGTAGCTACTGACAGGCAGGAGGCCGGATACCAGGTAGCTACTGACAGACAGGAGGCCACATACCAGTCAGCTACTGACAGACAGGAGGCCGGATACCAGGTAGCTACTGACAGGCAGGAGGCAGGATACCAGTCAGCTACTGACAGACAGGAGGCCGGATACCAGTCAGCTACTGACAGGCAGGAGGCCGGATACCAGTCAGCTACTGACAGGCAGGAGGCCGGATACCAGTCAGCTACTGACAGGCAGGAGGCCAGATACCAGTCAGCTACTGACAGGCAGGAGGCCAGATACCAGTCAGCTACTGACAGGCAGGAGGCCAGATACCAGTCAGCTACTGATAGGCAGGAGACCGGATACCAGTCAGCTACTGACAGGCAGGAGGCCGGATACCAGTCAGCTACTGACAGGCAGGAGGCCGGATACCAGTCAGCTACTGACAGGCAGGAGGCCGGATACCAGTCAGCTACTGACAGACAGGAGGCCAGATACCAGTCAGCTACTGACAGACAGGAGGCCGGATACCAGTCAGCTACTGACAGTCAGGAGGCAGGATACCAGTCAGCTACTGACAGACAGGAGGCAGGATACGAGTCAGCTACTGACAGGCAGGAGGCCAGATACCAGTCAGCTACTGTCAGGCAGGAGGCAGGATACCAGGTAGCTACTGACAGACAGGAGGCAGGATACGAGTCAGCTACTGAAAGACAGCAGGATACCAGTCAGCTACTGACAGGCAGGAGGCCTGTTACCAGGTAGCTATAGACAGTCAGAAGGCAGGTTATCAGGTAGCTACTGACAGTCAGGAGGCAGGATACCAGCCAGCTACTGACAGACAGGAGGCAGGATACGAGTCAGCTACTGAAAGACAGCAGGATACCAGTCAGCTACTGACAGGCAGGAGGCCTGTTACCAGGTAGCTATAGACAGTCAGAAGGCAGGTTATCAGGTAGCTACTGACAGTCAGGAGGCAGGATACCAGCCAGCTACTGACAGACAGGAGGCATGATGCCAGGTAGCTACTGACAGACAGGAGGCAGGTTACCAGGTAGCTATAGACAGGCAGGAGGCAGGTTACCAGGTAGCTGCTGACAGTCAGGAGGCAGGATACCAGCCAGCTACTGACAGACAGGAGGCATGATGCCAGGTAGCTACTAACAGACAGGAGGCAGGTTACCAGGTAGCTACTGACAAACAGGAGGCAGGATAACGGTCAGCTGCTGACTTTCAGGATTCCCGGTAGTTACCTACAGACAAGAGGCAAGATACCAGTCTCGTACTGACAGACAGGAGGCAGGATACCAGGTAGCTGCTCACAGACAGGAGGCAGGATACCAGGTAGCTACTGACAGACAGGAGGCAGGATACCAGGTAGCTACTGACAGGCAGGAGGCCGGATACCAGTCAGCTACTGACAGACAGGAGGCCACATACCAGTCAGCTACTGACAGACAGGAGGCCGGATACCAGTCAGCTACTGACAGGCAGGAGGCCGGATACCAGTCAGCTACTGACAGGCAGGAGGCCGGATACCAGTCAGCTACTGACAGGCAGGAGGCCGGATACCAGTCAGCTACTGACAGGCAGGAGGCCAGATACCAGTCAGCTACTGACAGGCAGGAGGCCAGATACCAGTCAGCTACTGACAGGCAGGAGGCCAGATACCAGTCAGCTACTGATAGGCAGGAGACCGGATACCAGTCAGCTACTGACAGGCAGGAGGCCGGATACCAGTCAGCTACTGACAGGCAGGAGGCCGGATACCAGTCAGCTACTGACAGGCAGGAGGCCGGATACCAGTCAGCTACTGACAGACAGGAGGCCAGATACCAGTCAGCTACTGACAGACAGGAGGCCGGATACCAGTCAGCTACTGACAGTCAGGAGGCAGGATACCAGTCAGCTACTGACAGACAGGAGGCAGGATACGAGTCAGCTACTGAAAGACAGCAGGATACCAGTCAGCTACTGACAGGCAGGAGGCCGGTTACCAGGTAGCTATAGACAGGCAGGAGGCAGGTTACCAGGTAGCTACTGACGGACAGGAGGCAGGATACCAGTCAGCTGCTCACAGACAGGAGGCAGGATACCTGTCAGCTGCTTACATACAAGATAACAGGTAGCTAGCTACCTACAGACAAGAGGCAGGATATCAGTCACCTACAGACAGACAGGAGGCAGGATACCAGTCAGCTACTGAGAGACAGGAGGCAGGATACCAGGTAACCACTGACAGACAGGAGGCAAGATACCAGGTACCTAGTGACACAACAGGAAACAGGATACCAGGTAGCTACTGACAAACAGGAGGCAGGATACGAGGAGCTACTGAAAGACAGGAGGCAGGATACCAGGAGCTACTGAAAGACAGGATGCCTTATACCAGGTAGCTATTGACAGACATGCTCACCATGCTCTCTTCAGGATATAGGACTCAGCCACTCCGACTACACTACTGAGTCAGTAGTACCGACATCACCAGTTTCACAGACGGAGTTATACCATTACAGACTGAGATATACCATTACAGACTGAGTTATACCATTACAGACTGAGTTATACCATTACAGACTGAGTTATACCATTACAGACTGAGTTATACCATTACAGACTGAGTTATACCATTACAGACTGAGTTATACCATTACAGACTGAGTTATACCATTACAGACTGAGTTATACCATTACAGACTGAGTTATACCATTACAGACTGAGATATACCATTACAGACTGAGTTATACCATTACAGACTGAGTTATACCATTACAGACTGAGATATACCATTACAGACTGAGACATACCATTACGGACTGAGTTATACCATTACAGACTGAGATATACCATTACAGACTGAGATATACCATTACAGACTGAGTTATACCATTACAGACTGAGTTATACCATTACAGACTGAGTTATACCATTACAGACTGAGTTATACCATTACAGACTGAGACATACCATTACAGACTGAGACATACCATTACAGACTGAGTTATACCATTACAGACTGAGATATACCATTACAGACTGAGATATACCATTACAGACTGAGATATACCATTACAGACTGAGTTATACCATTACAGACTGAGTTATACCATTACAGACTGAGATATACCATTACAGACTGAGATATACCATTACAGACTGAGTTATACCATTACAGACTGAGATATACCATTACAGACTGAGATATACCATTACAGATTGAGATATACAGTGGGCAGAACAAGTATTTGATAACCTGCAAAATCGGCAGTGTTTCCAACCTACAAAGCATGTAGAGGTCTGTAATTTTTATCATAGGTACACTTTAACTGTGAGAGACGGAATCTAAAACAAAAATCCAGAAAATCACATTGTATGATTTTTAAGTAATTAATATGCATTTTATTGCATGACATAAGTATTTGATCACCTACCAACCAGTAAGAATTCCGGCTCTCACAGTCCTATTAGTTTTTCTTTAAGAAGCCCTCCTGTTCTCCACTCATTACCAGGTTGCCAGGTCGCAATTGTAAATGAGAACTTGTTCTCAACTTGCCTACCTGGTTAAATAAAGGTGAAATAAATAAATAAATTAAATTAAATTACCTGTATTAACTGCACCTGTTTGAACTCGTTACCTGTATAAAAGACACTTGTCCACACACTCAATCAAACAGACTCCAACCTCTCCACAATGGCCAAGACCAGAGAGCTGTGTAAGGACATCATGGATAAAATGGTAGACCTGCACAAGGCTGGGATGGGCTACAGGACAATAGGCAAGCAGCTTGGTGAGAAGGCATCAACTGTTGGCGCAATTATTAGAAAATGGAAGAAGTTCAAGATGACGGTCAATCACCCTCGGTCTGGGGCTCCATGCAAGATCTCACCTCGTGGGGCATCAATGATCATGAGGAAGGTGAGGAATCAGCCCAGAACTACACGGCAGGACCTGGTCAATGACCTGAAGAGAGCTGGGACCACAGTCTCAAAGAAAACCATTAGTTACACACTACGCCGTCATGGATTAAAATCCTGCAGCGCACGCAAGGTCCCCCTGCTTCAAGCCAGCGCATGTCCAGGCCCGTCTGAAGTTTGCCAATGACCATCTTGATGATCCAGAGGAGGAATGGGAGAAGGTCATGTGGTCTGATGAGATGAAAATAGAGCTTTTTGGTCTAAACTCCACTCGCCGTGTTTGGAGGAAGAAGAAGGATGAGTACAACCCCAAGAACACCATCCCAACCGTGAAGCATGGAGGTGGAAACATCATTCTTTGGGGATGCTTTTCTGCAAAGGGGACAGGACGACTGCACCATATTGAGGGGAGGATGGATGGGGCCATGTATCGCGAGATCTTGGCCAACAACCTCCTTCCCTCAGTAAGAGCATTGAAGGTGGGTCGTGGCTGGGTCTTCCAGCGTGACAACGACCCGAAACACACAGCCAGGGCAACTAAGGAGTGGCTCCGTAAGAAGTATCTCAAGGTCCTGGAGTGGCCTAGCCAGTCTCCAGACCTGAACCCAATAGAAAATCTTTGGAGGGAGCTGAAAGTCTGTATTGCCCAGCGACAGCCCCGAAACCTAAAGGATCTGGAGAAGGTCTGTATGGAGGAGTGGGCCAAAATCCCTGCTGCAGTGTGTGCAAACCTGGTCAAGAACTACAGGAAACATATGATCTCTGTAATTGCAAACAAAGGTTTCTGTACCAAATATTAAGTTCTGCTTTTCTGATGTATCAAATAGTTATGTCATGCAATAAAATGCAAAGTAATTACTTAAAGATCATACAATGTGATTTTCTGGATTTTTGTTTTAGATTCCTTCTCTCACAGTTGAAGTGTACCTATGATAAAAATTACAGACCTCTACATGCTTTGTAAGTAGGAAAACCTGCAAAATCGGCAGTGTATCAAATACTTGTTCTCCCCACTGTACCATTACAAATTGAGATATACCATTACAGACTGTGTTATATAACATTACAGACTGAGCTGTATACCATTACAGACTGTGCTATACACCATTACAGACTGTGCTATACACCATTACAGACTGTGCTATATACCAATTACAGACTGTGCTGTATACCAATTACAGACTGTGCTATATACCAATTACAGACTGTGCTAAATACCAATTACAGACTGTGCTATATACTATTACAGACTGAGCTATATACCATTACAGACTGAGCTACGTACCATTACAGACTAAGCTACGTACCATTACAGACTAAGCTACGTACCATTACAGACTAAGCTACGTACCATTACAGACTGAGCTACGTACCATTACAGACTGAGCTACGTACCATTACAGACTGAGCTACGTACCATTACAGACTGAGCTACATTCCATTACAGACTGAGCTACATTCCATTACAGACTGAGCTACACCATTACAGACTGAGATGCAGTGTGGACTATTTTTCTTTACACCTTTTCTTCCATACTGTAATATTATTACAGCATTATCATCAGGTATTATCTACCATACCGCTAAATTATTACAGTATTATCATCAGGTATTTTCTACCATACAGATGAATTATTACAGTATTATCAGGTATTTTCTACCATATAGCTGAATTATTACAGTATTATCATCAGGTATTTTCTACCATATAGCTGAATTATTACAGTATTATCATCAGGTATTTTCTACCATACAGCTAAATTATTACAGTATTATCATCAGGTATTTTCTACCATACAGCTAAATTATTACAGCATTATCATCAGGTATTGTCTACCATACCGCTAAATTATTACAGTATTATCATCAGGTATTTTCTACCATACAGCTAAATTATTACAGTATTATCAGGTATTATCTACCATACCGCTAAATTATTACAGTATTATCATCAGGTATTTTCTACCCGTACTGTAAGATAACATAAAAAACCGTCATCAGGCATATTTACTGTATTGGACAGAATTGTCTGTATATAAATAAAAGCACGGGAGTGTGAAAGTTATGAAAGATGGATCAAAATCTGGAATAATGGTTGTGTGGACTGATGGATGGATGGAGGACTTGAGAAAGATAGACATGGGTGATGGATGGATGGAGGACTTGAGAAAGATAGACATGGGTGATGGATGAATGGAGGACTTGAGAAAGATAGACATGGGTGATGATAGATGGAGGGAGACACATACTAGAAATTTCCACACACAAAGCACTCTGGTCAGTTTCCTAATTCCGACTAGCACGATAATGTGGCATAATCTGCAACAGCTCATCATATTGTCAAAGCAGCATGGTGCATTTCTTAAAAACATCCAGTAGTGGTGGGTAAAATCACTGGGGAAGCCAGAAAAAAAGCATTATTACAACCTGTGTGTTGTGATAATTGTGTTGTTTTCTTTATTACCTGTTAGTTCATATGCCTTGGGACCGTGATATATAGGCCTAAGGCCGAGACAATAAGAAGACACAGTGGCAGAATAAATTCAACCACACCTTTGTTTCATCACAAAACCGGAGAGCAACCTCTCTCCGGTGAAGTCCACAAAGCATTTTGCATGTAACAAACAACTACATGACCTACAGCATGGTGAAGCAAGTTAAGGATTCAGACATTTTCAGACCACTAAAAAACTATTGGTTTAGAACCACAGCGAGTTACCACAAGTCACAAAGAAAACAGGAGCTGCCGCCACTCTTCCAGCACCATTTCAACATCATCAAATCACCTATGCTTAGTCTAATACAGTGACAACTAAAAAATATCTAAAACAATTTAGCCCAATCAATGTAAGCTAAATATGATGTGGCTGTCCATGGTTCTGATTTCTGTGTGTGTGTGTGTGTGTGTGTGTGTGTGTGTGTGTGTGTGTGTGTGTGTGTGTGTGTGTGTGCGTGCATTCGTGCAAAGTACATTGTGCCAGGGGCACAATTGTTGGATCAGAATCGCCATTATAATTGTTGGCCAGTATGGAGAATGAAGTACCCCCCCAAGTCCAAATCCCTGTCTCCATCCATGGCTAAGGAAAGGGCCAATTTTAGCTAGCTAGCTAGTCACCAGACAACAAGATGCAACAATTCAAGTTCTGCCAACTAGGTTTTGCTTTTGATGTGATGTGATTGGTGTGAAGCCAAATTCAAGCTGGCTTCCCTTGACACTTTTTTTGGTGTGCCAGGACCATTCACAGTTGAGCCCAATGCTGATGGCTATTATTTTATAGTTTAGTTCAATGCTGATTGGCTATTATTTTATACTTTTTTATCAATGGAGGCCAAATTCTCGTTGGCTTTCCTGCAACAACGTCATACTTTTTTGACCAGACAGCATCAGATAGATGAGCTACACATAGAAAGACAGAGGGGTGCTGTTTCGCTAACTCGCATGCTTTCTCCAGTGACATGCATTCAGTCTCTTGCGAATGAAAGGAAAATTATGAAACACAGAAAGACGAAACATATATATTTTTTATTGTTTTTTTCTTGCTCAATTTTTGGGGAAGCCTGGTTTCCCTTGGCATCTATGAATACACACCACTGTAAACACGTCTTTTACATAAAGTATATGTTTGAATTTTGAAACTAGTTTTCATTAGGAAGGCAGATAAAGCGTTTGTATCAAAAGCAATCACTTTTGCATGTGAAAACACAGAATCCTCATTACTCCAAGCGCTTAACCTACCTCAATTTTGTTTTGAGCCGACTTCAGTTGGCCAGAACTGGGCAGCTGGCTCATGCATTAAACAAATGCAATCACTTTCACCCAGTGAAAACTGCGCCCACCCGGGAACCCGGTCTAGCTTAGTGAATCCCCTCAATAGCTCCAGTTTAGCCAGTAACAAAGCAAACAGTCAGGGCTGCTGTAGTTTTTGCCAGCCAAATTACTGTGAAATTGCATCTACTTTCAATTTAGATGGGAATGCGTAATAATGCTTTTGATGCCCTGCTGGAGAAAAGATACCATAGAAATAGAATGAATAGAAATGGGGTCTCCATTCAAGTCAATGATGGCATAATTGGTGGACTGGCAGCCATTTTGAGTGTACCCATGAGTTTACCAGTCAGATTGCCAGGGTTAGAGCTTCCAAGTCCATTCTATTCATTATATTTCTGTGAACGATACATCCTCTGTTTTACCTGCATGTCAAGGAGATGGATTACAACTGCTAGCAATCCAAGTTCCCAGACCACATTCAATCAGTTGTGAACCTCGGAAATGTAAGGCAATTTTTCCCAACCTACTCTAGCAGCGTCATTTTACAATCATCAATTCCTAAACAGTCTGTCTGCTTGTACGTGTGTATTTTCCCCTCCGGTTTGTAGTCACAATGGTGCAACCTGCTCATGAAACTATAATTTTATCGAAGACATCTTGAGGGTTCCTCTAGGTTTGAGACATACTGTAGTCGTATGCCAGATAAACCTGGGCCAGATATCCTGCTGCACAGGGTTTCACTCCCCTGCCTTATGTCTGTGACAATCTCGTTGCTCGTATGAAGTCAAGTTGTGTTCTTGGAATGGGCTCTCTAGCGGATGGGGAGGTAGAGAGATCAACCAAGAATACACACTGCCACATATAAAACAGAGCCATTACTCTTTTTAAATGGGGGCCTAGTGTATATAATGAGATTAAGTTTAGGGCCCATGTTGTCAAGACTCAGAGAATCAGTTTTCCACTCTTCTATAGGAGAAATAAATGCAACATTCCAGAATTAAATGTTAGGAAGTGCAGTAGAGGGTTTGACAAATCTCTTTCAATATTTCTACTTCTCAGACCCCTCATATGATGTTTTATGGCTGGACTGCATGGTCGAACCACATGCACAGTGGCAAAGGTAAGCGCAATCGCTGAGTCGCAGAAAGAGCCTAACCACACAAGGAATTAGGATCTGGTCCTCCCCATCAGCCCATGCAGTTCTCCCTAACGCAGAGAGATGTGTGAGAGCCCATTATGAGCCCAAGCTTATAATACTATCTGCACTCACTGGTGGCACAGACACTGTTTCATCCTTTCCTACACTTCAATTAACCTTGCATCTAAAGCTGGGCTTACAGCACGGCTACCTAGTCTGCCTTGTCCCCGACGTGGACCCATTCTCTATGAGTCTCAATCTACATTCCCCTCATACAGTAAAGTTCCTGCCTTGTTCCTTGTTCTAGTTATGTCTGCACTCTCAGATCCACATCTGTCTGATATTCTGTTGTCAGTCAGTCTGTCCGTCCATCTGCATCCCTTTATGTGTGTGGCGAGTCATCTGGAACTGTGGAGGAAGGGCTCCAAAGAAAATGACTGCTCAGCACTGAATGAATGTTTTTTTGGCAACTCGATTATGCCATTGATTCACAAATAACTTCTCCTCCAAACTGGAAGGTGAGTTGGAGACCACAGTTGGAAGCAAAGTGCTGTAGCTATGTTTTCAGGTGGCCACACACCAGTTGGCTGTTGTTACAGTAGATACATATCCAGTCATCAGCTTTGTCTTGAGATTGTCCCGTGTGGCTCAGTTGGTAGAGCATTGTGCTTGCAATGTCAAGATTGTGGGTTTGATTCCCATGTGGGTTTGATTCCCATGGGGGACCAGTAAGAAAATGTATGCACTCACTACTGTAAGTTGCTCTGGACGAGAGTGTCTGCTAAATGACAAAAATGTAAATGTCTTGAGACATGCGATCTAGATGTCTTGAGACACATTTTGAAGACGTTATGACATACTCAATGCCATATCTTGAGACCTTTAATGAGTGTCTTCAAGACACTAATGTAAGATAGACATAGCACTAAGACATTTTATTTTGTAATGTTGAACATTTCAAATTCATGGAACATTCTTCAGTCATGGAACAACAGACAGTTGATGCAAGACTTAAGTCTGTCAAACCTGGAGGATTTGTAGCTAGTTAAATCTCTAAATGCATGTTACTTTTTTTCAATTGCCCGTGAAGTCCATGGGGGATCAGAAAAACAGGATGGGATCATGTCAAATGTCTCAACCTCGATCATAGCTCAGCCATCACCACCAGTGGAGTAAAGTACTTAAGTAAAAATACTTTATAGCACTACTTAAGGACACCTACAACACCCGATGCCACAAGATGTCAAAAAGATCATCAAAGACATTAAACCCGAGCAACGGCCTGTTCTCCCCACTATCATCCAGAAGGTGAGGTCAGCACAGGTGCATCAAAGCTGGGAACGAGAGACTGAAACACAGCTTCTATCTTAAGGCCATCAGACTGTTAAATAGCCATCACTAGCCAGCCTCCACCCAATACCCTGCCATGAACTGAGTCACTGTCACTAGCCGGCTACCACCCGGTTACTCAACCCTGCACCTTAGAGGCTGCTGCCCTATGTACATATACATGGAATCCCTGGTCATTTTAATAATGTTTCAATACTGTTTTACTAATTTCATATGTAAAATACATTCTGAAAGTTTTCTGACTTCTTGACCTTTTCCACTTTTTCTTACGTTACAGCCTTATTCTAAAATGTATTACATAGTTTTTTCCCCTCATCAATCTACACACTATACCCCCATAATAAAGAAAAAACTGTGTTTTAGACATTTTTGCAGAAGTATTAAGAATAAAACACAGAAAAATTGCATTTACATAAGTATTCAGACCTTTACTCAGTGCTTTGTTGAAGCACCATTGGCAGCGGTATGACACGACAAGCTTGGCAAACCTGTATTTGGGAAGTTTCTCCCATTCTTCTCTGCAGATCCTCTCAAGCTCTGTCATGTTGGATGGGGATTGTCGTTGCACAGTTTCTTTCACGTATCTACATAGATGTTCCATCGGGTTCAAGTCTGGGCTCTAGCTGGGCCACTTAAAGACGTTCAGAGACTTGTCCCGAAGCCGCTCCTGCATTGTCTTGGCTGTGTGCTTAGGGTCGTTGTCCTGTT
This sequence comes from Salmo salar, assembly GCF_965601325.2. Classification (NCBI taxonomy): domain Eukaryota; kingdom Metazoa; phylum Chordata; class Actinopteri; order Salmoniformes; family Salmonidae; genus Salmo; species Salmo salar. The sequence continues at coordinate 148,854,823 of NC_138299.1, forward strand.
GGAAGGTGAACCTTCGCCCCAGTCTGATGCTGCCACCACCACCATACTTCACCGTAGAGATGATGCCAGGTTTCCTCCAGACGTGGCGCTTGGCATTCAGGCCAAAGAGTTCAATCTTGGTTTCATCAGACCAGAAAATCTTGTTCCTTATGGTCTGAGAGTGCTTTAGGTGCCTTTTGGCAAACTCCAAGTAGGCTGTCATGCGCATTTTACTGAGGAGTGGCTTCATCTGGCCACTCTACCATGAAGGCCTGATTGGTGGAGAGCTGCAGAGATGGTTGTCCTTCTGGAAGGTTATCCCATCTCCACAGAGGGACTCTGGAGCTCTGTCAGAGAGAGCATCGGGTTCTTGGTCACCTCCCTGACCAAGGCCCTTCTCCCCCAATTGCTCAGTTTGGCTGGGCAGCCAGCTCTTGGAAGAGTCTTGGTAGTTCCAAACTTCTTCCATTTAAGAATGATGGAGGCCGCTGTGTTCTTGGGGACCTTCAATGCTGCAGACATCTTTTGGTACCCTTCCCCAGATATGTGCCTCGACACAATCCTGTCTCGGAGCTCAATGGACAATTGCTTCGACCACATAGCTTGGTTTTTGCTTTGACATTGTCAATTGTGGGGCCTTATATAGACATTTGTGTGCCTTTCCAAATCATGTCCAATCAATTGAATTTAACACAGGTGGACTCCAATCAAGTTGAAGAAACATCTCAAGGATGAACAATGGAAACAGGATACACCTGTGCACAATTCTGAATCTTATAGCAAAGGGTCTGAATAGTTACAGTACCAGTCAAACATTTGGACACATCTACTCATTCAAGGGTGATAAGTGAAATAAATGATTATACGTAAATGAATAAAGAATCCACTAAATAAACGTATCTAATTAGTAGTTGATGTAGCATGTATAATGAATAGTTAAAGTACTGAACGTAAGTCCCATAAAGGTCTAGTAGAGGCTGGAGAGGGAGAGAAATGTGTGTGCGTATTAATGGACCTACGAGGACTGTAGACATTTGTTCTACCTGACTTAGCAACTTTGAGAGGCTTTGGAGGCAAATATGGGAGTAACTCTCAAGGTCTCAGTAATCTCGGGGGAAGGCACAGACAGCGCTGGATAATGATTAACAGTTGTGAGAAGTCAGGGGAGAGATACTATTCACCTACTGTTTGTGTGGAGATGTGTGCGTAAACGGAGAGAGAGGATAAAATGGACTTCTTTGTTAATGTTGGGCAGAATGTTCTCTGAATAAACTGTACGAACCATTTGCAGAAAGCTGAGTCCTTGCCTAATTATTAACCCATTGTCTTACAAACCTTGGGAATTAGTCGAGGCTTATTGATTGTTAATTATTATCATTAGGATAGAAAATTCCTATGACAAAGGGTTTTTCTTTATTTTTACTATTTTCTACATTGTAGAATAATAGTGAAGACATCAATACTATGAACTAACACATATGGAATCATGTAGTAACCAAAAAAGTGTTAACAAATCAAAAGATATTTTATATTCTTTAAAGTAGCCACCCTTTGCCTTGACTACAGCTTTGCACACTCTTGGCATTCTCTCAACCATCTTCACCTGGAATGTTTTTCCAACAGTCTTAAAGGAGTAACCACAAATGTGACCCAATTCAGGAAACTAGGTGTATGTCGCAAGTTACGACTTCACAAGAGAGCAGTTTGAACGTAAAAAATATTTTTTTATCAAAATGCGTTTTTTGGCAGAAATGCCTTCTCGAACATGTCAACTTTCATGTGCCTTAATATCAAACTTCTATGCAATCTGTAAATATGAATAGAATTGTTAAATTACGAGCCTAGTTGGTATAGCCACAGAAAAAGCGAAGCAACCTTCCCACTAGCCATGATTGGCTGAGATAATGAGTGGGCCGAGTGATAAGTTTGGATTGGTCTGCCATATAGCACGCGTCTGTCTTTTGGAGCTGGTCAGTAGCGCTAGGTAATCGTGTCAAATGCTGCTTTTTTAAAATGTACTGCATAGTAAGACTGCATAAACCTAATGTCAAGTTAAAGTGTAATGTTAGCTAGCTAATGTTAGCTGGCTGGCTCGCTAGCTAACGTTATGTGTATGCTCTCCAATTTCTGGAGGACCGAGTTTTGAAATCAGTGGAATTAGAGTATCGTAGCTAAGGAGGTGGAGAAAACACCAGTCTGGATTACATCGTCAAACTAAGGGCAACCATGCATGGCATCAGACAGGAGACGCGTCCAACCATGATGTATACTGGTAAGATAGTGTAGCTAGCTACATTTTCAGATATTACACGTTTTGACAGAAAGTGGTTTCATTTCAAGTGTCCTGTTAGCTAGCTAACGTTAACTGGCTGGGTCGCTAGCTAACATTATTTGTATGATTTTATTATTCACATCTCAGACCCTTTTGCTTGACTAGTTATAGCCATAGAATCTGGTTGGTTATTTACCTGCAGATTCATGCAGGGTAGTAACTTAATCTTGCTGCGCGGATCCCGTAACCGGGATCAACAGCCAGCGAAAAAATCAGAGCGCCATATTCAAAACCAAATCTAATAATTTCTGTTTCTCAAACATAGGACTATTTTACACCATTTTATAGATACACTTCTCCTGAATCAAACCACGTTGTCCGATTTCAAAAATGCTTTACAGCGAAAGCAAAATGATTAGATTATGTTAGGAGAGTACGTTAGGAGAGTACATCGACAAAAACAACCACACAGCCATTTTCCTAGCAACTAGCATGCATCACAAATGCCCAAAACACAGCTAAATGCAGCACTAACCTTTGACGATCTTCATCAGATGACACTCCTAGGACATCATGTTACACAATACATGCATTTTTTGTTCGATAAAGTTCATATTTATATATAAAAACAGCATTTTACATCGGCGCGTGACGTTCAGAAAATATTTTCCCTCAAATACTGCCGGTGAATTAGCGCCACAATTTACAAAAATACTTGTCATAAACATTGATACAAAATTAAACTGTCATTCAAAGAATTATAGATGAACATCTCCTTTATGCAAACGCTATGAAAGATTTCAAAAAACTTCACAAGGAAAGCACTCTTTGCAATAATCTGAGTACTGAGCTCAGAAAAATACACTAGGCTATACAGATAGCCGCCATCTTGGAGTCATCTAAAACCATATATTACATTAGAAATATTCCCTTACCTTTGATCATCTTCATCAGAAGGCACTTCCAGGAATCCCAGGTCCACAACAAATGTTGTTTTGTTCGATAAAGTCCATAATTTATGTCCAAATAACTCCTTGTTGTTCGTGCGTCCAGTAAGCTACTCCAAGTGTAGAAAGCGCGTGGAAGATGTGGCGACGAAAAGTAAAAAAAAGTTGTATTTACGTTCGTTCAAACATGTCAAACGTTGTAAAACATCAATCTTTAGGGCCTTCAGAACGTGAAGATTCAATAATATTTCAACCGGACGGTTCCTGTGTCTTGAAAAAGGTTTTGGAATGGGAGGGATCCATCCTCATGAACGCGCTCCAAGAAGTGATGTCACCCCCTGCCTCATCAACTTCCCCTCCTTGTCATTCGGGCTCTGTTCATCGTAGAAGCTTCAAACAACTTTGTAAAGACTGTCGACATCTAGTGGAAGCCGTAGGAAGTGCACAAGTATTACTACGTCACTGTGTATTCAATAGGAAACGACTTGAGAGCCCATGAAAACTGCCTAACCAGCTCTGCTAGGGGGAGCAAAATGGTGAGAGTGGGGTGTTCTCTCATTATATGTCTGGAAGTAGCTAGCCAATGTTAGCCAGTTAGCTTGGGTGCTTGACTGTCGTTGTGAGGTCAGAGCTTTCGGAACAACCCTACTTATTGTCCAGAGCATTTACAAACGGACAATCTGACAGCACAGTTGCAGTCACCAATGCTCTGGATAACAAAGCTCCTAACCAGCTCTGCTAGGGCGAGTAATGTTCAGTGAGCTGTTCTCTCTCTTAGATGTCTGGAAGTAGCTGGCAAGTTAGCACAGAACGCTACGCATCAACCCTTAAAAAGATAAGCCTTGGGTGGGGCTAAGAGGGTGTGAACAATGCTGAATGGGTGTAGCCGAAGGGCTCTCCAATAGTAGTACCAAAACATTGAAAGACGGTTCTCAAAAGTGAGTTTACAAGTTGATCAACTTATAAAGCATAATTACTTTCCCATTGTTTCCTCAAATGCAGTGTATTATATACCATTTTGTAGCTCTGAGTCTCTACTTTTATCCAATGTAATAAACAGATATGTAAATGTTGCTACATAAGACCGAATCCAGTTGGTGAGTCACATATGCCGAGCACTTGTTGGCTGCTTTTCCTTCACTTTAAGTTCCAAATCATCCCAAACCATCTCAATTGGGTTGAGGTCGGGTGATTGCGGAGGCCAGTTCATCTGATGTAGCACTCCATCACTCTCCTTCTTGATCAAATAGCCCCTACACAGCCTGGAGGTGTGTTCAGACATTGTCCTGTTGAAAAACAAATGATATACCCATGATGCGCAAACCAGATGGGACGGCGTATCGTTGCAGAATGCTGTGGTAGCCATGCTGGTTAAGTGTGCCTTGAATTCAAAATAAATCACCGGCAGTGTCACCAGCAAAACACCATCACACCTTCTCCATGCTTCATGGTGGGAACCACACATGCGGAGGTCATCCGTTTACCTGCTCTGCGTCTCACAACGACATGGCGGTTGGAACCAAAAATCTCAAATTTGGACTCCAGAACAAAGGACAGATTTCCACCGGTCTAATGTCCATTGCTCATGTTTCTTATTATTGGTGTCCTTTAGTAGTGGTTTCTTTGCAGATATTTGACCATGAAGGCCTGATTCACACAGTCGCCTCTCAACAGTTAATGTTGAGATGTGTATGTTACTTGAATTCTATGAAGCATTGGGCTGCAATCTGAGGTGCAGTTAGTGGTCGATTTCTGAGGCTGGTAACTCCAATGAACTTATCCTCTGCAGCAGAGGTCATTTTGAGTCTTGCAGTTGCAAAAACCATGAAGAACTATGATGAAACTGGCTTTCATGAGGACCGCCACAGGAAAGCACTTGAAGAAACATTCAAATATCTTGCTAGTTTCTGGATTGACTGACCTTCATGTCTTAAGATAATGATGTACTGTTGTTTCTCTTTCCCTGTTTGAGCTGTTCTCTCCATAATATGGACTTGTTCTTTTACGAAGTAGGGCTATCTTCTGTATACCACCCCTACCTTGTCACAACAACTGATTGGCTGAAACGCATTAAGATGGAAAGAAATTCCACAATTAACTTTTAAAAGGCACACCTGCTAATTGAAATGCATTCCAGGTGACTACCTCATGAAGCTTGTTGAGAGAATGCCAAGCATGTGCAAAGCTGTCAAGGCAAGGGATGGTTACTTTGAAGAATCTAAAATATTTGTTTAACATTTTACATGATTCCATACGTGTTATTTCATAGTTGTGATGTCTTCACGATTATTCTACAGTGTAGAAAATAGTACAAATAAAGAAAAACCCTTGAATGAGTGGTGTGTCCAAACTGTTGACTGGTACTGTAGCTACATTTACAATATCTCATTGATTCTTGAAAAATATTACTGATAGATGGCTCAGGTGCTTCAGAATGACTGTCTGGCTAACTCCATACAAGGCTAATATACACCAGTGTTTACAATACACATTTTATTAAACAAAACATGTTCATAACTTCAATTTTGATGTCACAGACTATCAGTCCTGGCATCCAGACCCCATACTATATGTGAATTTGAGAGCTGTAACATTTCTCAAACCCCACCTCTTGGATGTTTGTGTTGTGGGAGTTCACTTTGTTATTATTCGAATTCAGGGTGTTACTTTGAAAATACCACTACTGTATTGTGTTACTGCTGCAAACATTGGTGAAATCTTGTTGCGCACCCTTCACACAGTAAAGTGGGGAAAAGGGGCTGGACGGAACCAAAGTAAAGAAAGTTAAAGTTAAAGAGCCCCCCTCTCATACCCACTACTTACCTAATCTTAGCACCACCTGGCACGCTAACAAAAATACAGGGGGCTAGTGTGCATAGACAGAATAAATACTACGGGTTACGTATGGCCGCAGGCCTCTTGCCTAAACACTCACAAGGTGCCTTCCCTTCCCGCCAGGGAACAAATGAAACATAATAATTCACCAAACTTAGTGAACAATGTAAATAAACCAATAAACACTCAGTTCTATGGAATACACATACCTCTGCATGAGCACCTTTCTGACCAAAAACCAACACAGCACATACAACAACAAAAAGTTCCCTCGTAGCAAAGGAACACTGGCTTGTCAAGCTGCAGAAGGAGTCGGTAATTGATGAGACAGCTGTTTCCCCGACGAGAGGGCGGGGTCAGAGCTCCAATCTGTAATGGGGCCGAACAATCAGCTGTTTGGAATCCAGGAAGCCATCCTGAAATACACACATACAAACCCACAACAACACAGAAACTGGGGAATGTAACAACCCTGGTCTCCATCTTGAGGGCAACTGTTGAGACTGATGAAGATCATAGATACCCTTCGGAAGAAGATATTTTATTTATTTTTATTTTAGTTCACCTTTATTTAACCAGGTAGGCAAGTTGAGAACAAGTTCTCATTCACAATTACGACCTGGCCAAGATAAAGCAAAGCAGTTCGACACATACAACAACACAGAGTTACACATGGAGTAAAATAAACATACAGTCAATAATACAGTAGAAAAATAAGTCTATATACAATGTGAGCAAATGAGGTGAGATAAGGGAGGTAAAGGCAAAAAAGGCCATGGTGGCAAAGTAAATACAATATAGCAAGTAAAACACTGGAATGGTAGATTTGTAGTGGAAGAAAGTGCAAAGTAGAAATAGAAATAATGGGGTGCAAAGGAACAAAATAAATGAATACAGTAGGGGAAGAGGTAGTTGTTTGGGCTAAATTATAGATGGGCTATGTACAGGTGCAGTGATCTGTGAGCTGCTCTGACAGCTGGTGCTTAAAGCTAGTGAGGGAGATAAGTGTTTCCAGTTTCAGAGATGTTTGTAGTTCGTTCCAGTCATTGGCAGCAGAGAACTGGAAGGAGAGACGGCCAAAGGAGGAATTGGCTTTGGGGGTGACCAGAGAGATATACCTACTGGAGCGCGTGCAACAAGTGGGTGCTGCTATGGAGATGACGGTAATGGCTAAGAGACTTGTTAAAAATACACTATGCTGCAAGACCAGCCCTCTGGCATTACACATAGATGGGTAACTATGTCCATTTTAATAAAGGAACACTTCACAAGTTATTTAACTTCATTTAATGGGGGGAAGTGCATACAAGCATATTTCAGGAAAAGCATTATGTTATCATGTCCTTTCATGCAACACAAAAAGGACTGTACAAGAGAGTTCAGAATATAAACTCACCAAAGAAGGTACAGGCCCAACAGCACAGAGGGGCCGTGGACTGAATAGACAGCGGTGACTCATTGATTTTGAGACCTCAAGTGATCAGGGCAATGACAGCTCAACCAAGGACTATGATGCTGACTCTAGCACCTCAACTCTGCTACTAGATGTCTCCTCTGTCAGAAGCAGCACAGCCTCCACTGTCAGAAGCAGCACAGTCTCCCCTGTCTGAAGCAGCACCACCTCCCCTGTCAGAAGCAGCACAGCCTCCCCCGTCAGAAGCAGCACAGCCTCCTCTGTCAGAAGCAGCACACCAGAAACCATCAAACAGCAGGGACCAGCTGATAAAATTGGTAAGCAATGTGCATTGCTTTACTTGTCATGTCACTTCTCCCAGGAAACTAGGACAGACTAATGCTGATGATCCAGTCTGTTTGTTTTTGGAATTTTGATCAATGTAATGTTGTAGCACATAGTTTCTAAACCCGGAGGTGCAAATCGCGAGACTTCTGGGAACGCTTGCGAAACTGACCAAACAGACCAAATCAAATCAACGTTTATTTGTCACGTGCGCCGAATACAACAGGTGTAGACCTTACAGTGAAATGCTTACTTACAGGCTCTAACCAACAGTGTAAAAGAGGTATTAGGTGAACAATAGGTAAGTAAGACCAGGCTAGGGTTTGAGGTTTGAGAAGTCAATGAGAGAAGTGAAAAAAGTCTTCCTTAGTTGTTAATTTTCTCAAAATCTAAAGGCATAACATTGATTCGATTCAAGTAAAGTACCAGTCAAAAGTTTGGACATCTACTCATTCAAGGATTTGTAGAATTGTAGAATAATAGTGAAGACATCAAAACTATGAAATAACACATATGGAATCACGTAGTAACCAAAAAAGTGTTCAACAAATCAAAATATATTTTATATTTGAGACTGTTCAAAGTAGCCACCCTTTGCCTTGATGACAGCTGACAAACACTACTGTCGTGTCTTTGGCTATGCCGGATTAAGTGATATGACATGCTAACCTATAAAATTCTTTCTCTAATTAATATTACCTGATTAAGCTAATCATGTAAATGTAATTAACTAGAAAGTCGGGGCACCACGGAAGAACGTTGTAAATTCTTGGTTATCTTCACGAACCCTGGCTAACAAGTTGAATCAGCAATACCAAATTGGGTTTAATTATTTATTTACTAAATACCTAAACTAATCACACAGAATTACATATACACAGAATACAAATGATGTCATACAGAAAACGACCCGGTGGACGGAACCTGTATGATGTCTGGTTACACAAAGGAAAGGGGGTTGGGCTTGAATGAAAGAGCGGGAAGATTTAGGAACAAAGAAACAGCAGCTATGCTATCGTAAATACATTATCTTATGCATTCTAAATTACCGCCCATTTGGAAAAGGAAAATGCAATAAATATTTACTCTGAGATGCGCTTCGGTAGATTGGTCGTCGATGCTGGCCGGGTTGGCCAACAGATCTTCCGGTCCTTGGAAGAATGTCTCTGGTGGTAAATTGGATACGTGGTGGTATCTTCGTCTATTCGTTGTTAGACTGGATCCGTCGTCCGTCCTTTCCTAGCCCACGTCTACAGCGGCCGCTGCTAACTCAACGGCTAGGAAGTATCACTTCTGTAGTGAATAAGCTCAAAGTTCATACCATTCGCCACCAAAGCTCACGCCGAGGTTGGCTTAGTTCTGTACTTGACATGTGTGTCCTTCTAACGTAGAGGCTGCAGACCTCACGTACTGGAACCAACGTGGTTATCTTTTCGTCAAAGGCTTATATAGTGGAGAGGGGGAAGGATGTGTTTCAAGGTTTATGACCCCTGTCTCTTCACAGGGGCGGGCCACTGATCAAGCAGGGCACTTTCCTTATGAAAACCCAAATCTCTAATTTGGAAGCTAAAATTACATTTAATCTCCTAACAAACAATTTCAATATCAAACATTTCAATTGCATAACAATTCCATGTTACTCTGATAACTAGAGGGTGTATACTTTCTCAGGTACAGTTTATGTCGTCCTGTCATCAGTCATAATGTCTCAGATGACAACTGAACTGACATACTTACTCATTACGTTCCCAAGCATATTTCCAACTGGTTTTATTACCAAAATATGGTTCCTTTTCCCCATTTGTTTGATGTTCCCAGACTCTCTATATTTAACACAGGCTATTCAAGTCCTTCAGTTGGGTCAGAGAGGGGAAGGGAGAAAGGTATTTATGGGGGGGGGGGGGGGGGGGTCATAAACCTTACCCACAGGCCAACGTCATGACACTACTGTAGATTAACTTGTTTTAACTCCGACCTCGTGAAATTGACAAACTGACACGTTTTCATTGTCATCAAAATCAACTTTATATCAAATCACATTGTATTAGTCACATGTGCCGAATACAACAGTGAAAAGTATAAGAAAGAAAAGTAACAAGTAATTAAAGAGCAGCAGTAAAATAACAATAGCGAGACTATATACAGTTGGGTACCGGTACAGTTGAGGTAATATGTACATGTAGGTAGAGTTATTAAAGTGACTATGCATAGATGATAACAACAGAGAGTAGCAGTAGTGTAAAAGAGGGGGAAAGGGGGCAATGCAAATATTCTGGGTAGCCATTTGATTAGATGTTCAGGAGTCTTATGGCGACTAGGAGTGCCAGCCTCTGGGTGAGCATTTTTTTGGTTTGCTTATGGCCCTATACAGCTCGTTGAGTAGTCTTAGTGCCAGCATCGGTTTGTGGTGGTAAATAGACAGCTATGAAAAATAAAGATGAAAACTCTCTTGGTAGATAGTGTGGTGTACGGCTTATCATGAGGTATTCTAAGTCAGGCGGGCAGAACCTTGAGACTTCCTTAATGTTAGAGATTGTGCACCAGCTGTTGTTACTAAGAGACACAATTGGTCAAAAGCCCGTAAAACGGCTGATATTCCCTCCAGCGCCATTCTTTCTTGATCATTGACAAAGAAAATCCAGACTTCAAAGAAGAGGTGAAGGGACGCCGCAAGTGCTTTCAGACTAAAGTAGCCTTCTACGGGGTTGGTAAGAAGCTAAGGAAGCCACCAATGGCCACTCTTGACAAAGGTAAGAATGTTGCCTGTATGTTCCATATGAACTGCTGCATTAATGAGATTTACAAAAAACATTTTGTAACCTTTTTAGCTCTCATCTCTCCCTCTCTCCCTCTCTTCCTCTCTGGCAGGAATGATTAGAGATGAAGGAAGAGATCACCACAGAAACCAAGGAGAGGTGGGTGGGGGTCACAGGGAGGGAGGGAGGAGATTGGTTGCAGGTGTTCTAGATAGAGGTCGACCGATTATGATTTTTCAACGCCGATACCGATTATTGGGGGACCAAAAAAAGCCGATTTTTTTATTTATTTATTTGTAATAATGACAATTATTTTAACTTAATATAATACATCAATAAAATCAATTTAGCCTCAAATAAATAATGAAACATGTTCAATTTGGTTTAAATAATGCAAAAACAAAGTGTTGGCGAAGAAAGTAAAAGTGCAATATGTGCCATGTAAGAAAGCTAACGTTTAAGTTCCTTGCTCAGAACATGGGAACATATGAAAGCTGGTGGTTCCTTTTAACATGAGTCTTCAATATTCCCAGGTAAGAAGTTTTAAGTTGTAGTTATTATAGGAATTATAGGACTATTTCTCTCTATACGATTTGTATTTCATATACCTTTGACTATTGGATGTTCTTATAGGCACTTTAGTATTGCCATTGTAACAGTATAGCTTCCATCCCTCTCCTTGCCCCTACCTGGGCTCGAACCAGGAACACATCGACAACAGCCACCCTCGAAGCAGCGTTACCCATGCAGAGCAAGGGGAACAACTACTCCAAGTCTCAAGTGACGTTTGAAACACTATTAGCGCGCACCCTGCTAACTAGCTAGCCATTTTCACATCAGTTACACCAGCCTAATCTTGGGAGTTGATAGGCTTGAAGTCATAAACAGCGCAATGCATTGCGAAGAGCTGCTGGCAAAACGCACGAAAGTGCTGTTTGAATGAATGCTTACAAGCCTGCTGGTGCCTACCACCGCTCAGACTGCTCTATCAAATCATAGACTTAATTAAAATTAACACAAAGAAATACGAGCCGTAGGTCATTAATATGGTCGAATCCGGAAACTAACATTTCGAAAACAAAACGTTTTTCTTTCAGTGAAATATGGAACCGTTCCATATTTTATCTAACGGGTGGCATCCCTAAGTCTAAATATTCCTGTTACATTGCACAACCTTCAATGTTACGTCATAATTACGTAAAATTCTGGCAAATTAGTTCACAACGAGCCAGGCGGCCCAAACTGTTGCATATACCCTGACTCTGCGTGCAATGAACATAAGAGAAGTGACACAATTTCATGTTAGCAGGCAATATTAACTAAATATGCAGGTTTAAAAATATATACTTGTGTATTGATTTTAAAGAAAGGCATTGATGTTTTTGGTTAGGTACATTGGTGCAACGACAGTCCTTTTTTCGCAAATGCGCTTGTTAAATCATCACCCGTTTGTCGAAGTAGGCTGTGATTCGATGAGAAATTAACAGGCACCACATCGATTATATGCAACGCAGGACACGCTAGATAAACTAGTAATATCGTCAACCATGTCTAGTTAACTAGTGATTATGTTAAGATTGATAGTTTTTTTTATAAGATAAGTTTAATGCTAGCTAGCAACTTACCTTGGCTTCTTGCTGCCCTCGTGTAAATGGTAGTCAGCCTGCCATGCAGACTCCTCGTGGAGTGCAATGTAAGGCAGGTGGTTAGAGCATTGGACTAGTAACCGGAAGGTTGCAAAAACGAATCCCCGAATCCCCCCTGAACAAGGCAGTTAACCCCCGTTCCTAGGCCGTCATTGAAAATAAGAATGTGGTCTTAATCTGACTTTCCTAGTTAAATAAAGGTGTAAAAAAAAATACAGATTACCGATTGTTATGAAAACTTGAAATCGGCCCTAATTAATCGGCCATTCCGATTAATCGGTCGACCTCTAGTTCTAGACATGTATGCTCAAAACTCCTGCCATGAGGACGATACAGATGTTGCCTGCCATGTTCCCATCATCTCATCAGAAGAAGTCTGAGTGAAGCTCCGCTTCATGTCCTATAGGTAAATATGTATGTCAAGCCCTTATGTGACCTATACTGTACACTCCTTAAAATATCTGCCTTAAACTTTGTTGTTTATGATTCATTAGACTCAGTTCCATTGTTCAATTTGCTAATACACACATTTTCTTTATTACTATTTCATGTTTAACCGTTGGAGGACACAGAGACTTACCTGAAGAAAAGGTTCCTCTCCTACCTTGTCCTGATCATTGGAGGACCCAGAGACTTACCTGAAGAAAAGGTCCCTCTCCTGCCCTGTTCTGATAATTGGAGGACCCAGATATTTACCTACAGAAAAGGTCCTCATTCCTCCAAACAGAAGTGCTGAGCGACGGGATCCATGATGGATAAAAATGCCATGGCGGAGTGGGAAATATGTATTTTGGACAATAGACTAAAACTCCTCCACTCTAACCCATAATACAGCCTGTACCATACACTCCCTACTACTTCCCCTTAGCCCTAACCCACCGCACAGCCTGTCCCCATACACTCCCTATCACTTCCCCTTAGCCCTAACCCACCACACAGCCTGTCCCATACACTCCCTACCACTTCCCCTTAGCCCTAACCCACCACACAGCCTGTCCCCATACACTCCCTACCACTTCCTCTTAGCCCTAACCCACCACACAGCCTGTCCCCATACACTCCCTACCACTTCCCCTTAGCCCTAACCCACCACATAGCCTGTCCCCATACACTCCCTACCACTTCCCCTTAGCCCTAACCCACCACACAGCCTGTCCCCATACACTCCCTACCACTTCCCCTTAGCCCTAACCCACCACACAGCCTGTCCCCATACACTCCCTACCACTTCCTCTTAGCCCTAACCCACCACACAGCCTGTCCCCATACACTCCCTACCACTTCCCCTTAGCCCTAACCCACCACACAGCCTGTCCCCATACACTCCCTACCACTTCCCCTTAGCCCTAACCCACCACACAGCCTGTCCCCATACACTCCCTACCACTTCCCCTTAGCCCTAACCCACCACACAGCCTGTCCCCATACACTCCCTACCACTTCCCCTTAGCCCTAACCCACCACACAGCCTGTCCCCATACACTCCCTACCACTTCCCCTTAGCCCTAACCCACCACACAGCCTGTCCCCATACACTCCCTACCACTTCCTCTTAGCCCTAACCCACCACACAGCCTGTCCCCATACACTCCCTACCACTTCCCCTTAGCCCTAACCCACCACACAGCCTGTCCCCATACACTCCCTACCACTTCCCCTTAGCCCTAACCCACCACACAGCCTGTCCCCATACACTCCCTACCACTTCCCCTTAGCCCTAACCCACCACACAGCCTGTCCCCATACACTCCCTACCACTTCCTCTTAGCCCTAACCCACCACACAGCCTGTCCCCATACACTCCCTACCACTTCCCCTTAGCCCTAACCCACCACACAGCCTGTCCCCATACACTCCCTACCACTTCCCCTTAGCCCTAACCCACCACACAGCCTGTCCCCATACACTCCCGTCCAGTTTCCTTTAAATAAATGTAAAAAAATAAATAAAAAAAATGTTTAATGATCTTTCTTACATCTCTCAGATATAGGACAGATACTTCAGAACAAACTTCCTTTTTTGTGGGGGACTATCTTTCGTTCCATGTAGTGAATCTGTTATTCAATGTGTTTCTATTGGCTAATAGCAGTAAGGACTATCTGTTGTTCCATGTAGTGAATCTGTTATTCAATGTGTTTCTATTGGCTAATAGCCCCCCCCCCCAAAAAAAAAAAAACATATACTTTTTTTATATATATATTTCGTTTTGAGACTTCAAGGGGTCTTAAAATAAAAAATGTATTAACAAAATGATCCTTGGTTTGACTTTCTTAAAACAATTCCATTTTGCGGTAGATCAGTTATCAGTATTAAGTACATTCAGAAGCACTGGACAGTCCCTTTAACCATAACCTATAATGCAGCCTGGTCTCAATCCAAATAATTGGATTGCAGGTGTTCCAACAAAAAAAAATATTGATTTGAACTTGATAAATGTTCATGCTGTGTTAGATGTGGTTTGGGGCTGTTGCAATTCTAACCATGACTAAATGTGACCTTTTCAAATTATAGTTGATGTGTTCCAGTTTTATGTTTGAATTATCACAAAATATACACCCTGGTTTCTTTTGTAATGTAAACACTTATGTTGAACAAGAAATACAATAAAAAAGAAATGCTTTCACTTTTGAGTTTATTCATGTTTAGTGGAGTGCACCATGTTGAAATAAATGCAATTTCTTTGAAAAGGAATGAGTTCTTGTTTTAAGTGGTTTGCCCTCATTTTTCATAAGATTCTTGAAAAAAGTGTAAATATCTAGTTTTCATCCAGTTTCCTTCTTATTGTCAGCTTCTTGTGTATACTTTAGTTCATTATGTAGTCTTGATTATAGACATTTTCATTAAAGATTAGGGTATGCCTTTGGGAAGTAAGAGAAAATTATTGTTTTAAGGGTTTTTGCTTAATTATTTAGATATTTCACTAAACTAGCCATGCTTAAAACTAGACAGAATAGCTTGAAATCTCTTATTTTAAGATTTAAGAGGTTTCTAGTCAACAAGATATTGTCTTATTTTAAGAAATCTTACCAAGTAGGATTATCTCAGTGCAGTGGAAGATAATTTTGCTTACTTTTAGTATTTTTTTTCCTTTAATTTGGTGACGTATTGTCTTGTCATGCCGTTTTTGCAGTGTAGAACTAAAAAGGTATCTGGAACCAAAAAGGGTTCTACCTGCACTGCAGAAACGGCATGTCAAAAACAGGGGAGACTGTGCTGCTTCTGACAGGGGAGGCTGTGCTGCTTCTGACAGGGGAGGCTGTGCTGCTTCTGACAGGGGAGGCTGTGCTGCTTCTGACAGGGGAGGCTGTGCTGCTTCTGACAGCGGAGGCTGTGCTGCTTCTGACAGGGGAGCCTGTGCTGCTTCAGACAGGGGAGGCTGTGCTGCTTCTGACAGGGGAGACTGTGCTGCTTCTGACAGGGGAGACTGTGCTGCTTCGGACAGGGGAGGCTGTGCTGCTTCTGACAGAGGAGACATCTAGTAGCAGAGTTGAGGTGCTAGAGTCAGCATCATAGTCCTTGGTTGAGCTGTCATTGCCCTGATCACTTGAGGTCTCAAAATCAATGAGCCGCCTCTGTCTTTTCAGTCCACGGCCCCTCTGTGCTGTTGGGCCTGTACCTTCTTTGGTGAGTTTATATTCTGAACTCTCTTGTACAGTCCTTTATGTATGGCATGAAAGGACATGATTACATAATGCTTTTCCTGAAATATGCTTGTATGCACTTCCCCCCCATTAAATTTAATGTTAAATAATGTTCCTTTATTAAAATGGACATAGTTACCCATCTATGTGTAATGCCAGAGGGCTGGTCTTGCAGCATATGGTATTTTTCAACAAGTCTCTTAGCCATTACCGGCATCTCTTCCTCCGAAGGGTATCTATGATCTTCATCAGTCTCAACAGTTGCTCTCAAGATGGAGACCACGGTCGTAATGGTGTTTCTCACCAACCTGCTGCGAAGCTGCTTTGACATGGGGAATCCCGTCTCTTAGCCAACAATCTTCTTC
The DNA here is from genome assembly GCF_965601325.2 of Salmo salar. Classification (NCBI taxonomy): domain Eukaryota; kingdom Metazoa; phylum Chordata; class Actinopteri; order Salmoniformes; family Salmonidae; genus Salmo; species Salmo salar. The sequence continues at coordinate 148,871,002 of NC_138299.1, forward strand.
TCTAAGTAATGCTTCCACACTGACTCCAACTCAGTGTCTGTGTATATTATATATTCAGGGCTGTGTATTTGTACAATTTTCTTTGGAGAAACTCCTTCCCAGTTACGCTTTCTGGTTCAAGGAGGTTACTGTGGTGCGTCTTTCAATTCAAATTACCCTAACTTCAGTAATGTAGATCCAGCTACATGAGTCAACTCCAAATTTAAAGTACTTAAGCATCATTCAAAAGTTTTTTTTCCCCCTCGACATTAATTATCGAATGAAAATATTGGAGAAAAACTGTTGCTAGAAAGCATGTGCACTCAGAGGCTCTGGTTTACCTCAGGATTGATTGTTTGCCAGATACTGCTTCTCCTCAGAAAGTGCTCTGGTGCTTTAAAAATATCCCTTCTATCATCCCGTGTCAGGGTGCGCAACAAGACTTTACTGATATATGCAGCTGTAACACAATACAACAGATGTATTTTGAAAGTACTACCCTGAATTTGAAAAACAACAAAGTAAGTACCCACAACACCAAACATCCAAGAGATGGAGTTTGAGAAATGTTACATCTCTCAAATTCACATATGGGGGTCTGGATTCCAGGATTGATAGTCTGTGACATTAAAATGTAAGTTATAAACATGTTTTGTTTAATTATATTTGTATCATAAACATTGGTGTAAAGCAGCCTTATATTCAGTTAGCCAGTGAGACAGTCGTTCTGAAGCACAGTAATATTTTTCAAGAATCAACAAGATATATCATAAATGTATGTCATAGTGAATACACAAAGCTAGGTTGCGCCAGTGTACTCACATTAATAATGCAATCTGTGTGCCATTATTCAAAGGGAAGCCAAATTTCCCTCTTTATTCACCTTCTCCGCCCTATACAAGTCATACAGATATAGGTCCCCTCCTCCATTATCAAATCCTCAAATGCAATGGAAAATGGGGTAAGAGAGACAATCAATTTGCTAATTTAGTAAAGGTACATTAACGTTAAATTAACAAATCATTTTAGGCAACGCAAATAGCTAAATTTACTTAGCCAGCCACCCAGAATGCAACACACTAACGTTAGCAACTGCGTTAGCTACCTTAGTAGCTAGCTAGCTAATGTTAGCTGATGCCTGGGTTGGAAACCAGCTAGCTAACAAAAATGGCAGCTAACATTCGTTAGCTAGCTACCTAACTTTAACTTACCATACAAAATGCTCACCATCGTCCAAATTGACCAAGTCCTACTTCCTCTTCACTGATCTGCGTTAAAAGTCACCAGTTAGCTAGCTTCTGTTGACTGGTCAATTCGGTGACCTCTTGTGCGGGTGCCAGTGTTTACGGCTTTGGGGTGGTACCTGGTAGGTTCATTGATAATTTGTGTGAGATTGAGGGCATCAAGTTTAGATTGTAGGATGGCTGGGGTGTTAAGCATGTCCCAGTTTAGGTCACCTAGCAACACGAGCTCTGAAGATAGATGGGGGGCAATCAGTTCACATATGGTGTCCGGAGCACAGTTGGGGGCAGAGGTCTATAGCAAACGGCAATGGTGAGAGACTTGTTTTTAGAGAGGTGGATTTTTAAAAGTAGAAGTTCAAATTGTTTGTGTATAGACCTGGATAATAGGACAGAACTCTGCAGGTTATCTCTGCAGTAGATTGCAACACTGCCCCCTTTGGCCGTTCTATCTTGTCTGAAAATGTTGTAGTTAGGATGGAGATTTCAGAGTTTTTGGTGGTCTTCCTAAGCCAGGATTCAGACACGGCTAGGACATCCGGGTTGGCAGAGTGTGCTAAAGCAGTGAATAAAACAAACTTAGGGAGGAGGCTTCTAATGTTAACATGCATGAAACCAAGGCTTTTACGGTTACAGAAGTCATCAAAGAGAGCGCCTGGGGAATAGGAGTGGAGCTAGGCACTGCAGGGCCTGGATTCACCTCTACATCACTAGAGGAACAGAGGAGGAGTAGGATAAGGGTACGGCTACAAGCTATGAGAATTTGTTGTCTAGGACGTCCGGAACAAAGAGTAAAAGGAGCAGGTTTCTGGGGGCGATAAAATAGATTCAAGGTATAATGTACAGTCAGAGGTATGGTAGGATGGAGGTAAACCTAGGCATTGACTGATGATGAGAGAGATATTGTCTCTAGAAACATCATTGAAACCAGGTGATGTCATTGCATATGTGGGTGGTGGAACTGAAGGGTTGGATAAGGTATATTGAGCAGGGCTAGAGGCTCTACAGTGAAATAAGCCAATAAACACTAAACAGAACAGCAATGGACAAGGAATATTGACATTAAGGAGAGGCATGCTTAGCCGAGTGATCATAAGGGTCCAGTGAGTAGTGAGGTTGGTTGGGATCACGGCGATTCAGACAGCTAGCCGGGCCATGGGTAGCAACCTAGCAGAAGACGGAGGTCTGTTTTTAGCCACCTCGTGCGTTTTCGTCGGTAGATTAGTGGGGTTCCGTGTGGTAGAGGGGACCAATCCAATTGGCAAAATAGTTATAGTTATAGTGGCCCAGGAAAATTGTCTGATAGACCTATTCAGCTAGCAGCCGATATGCTCAAGACAGCTAATGGGCGTTCAGGTTACGTTGCGACGGAGGGGCCAGTTGAATAACTCCCTCGGGCAGATAACGTTGGTAGTCCAGTCGTGAAGGCACGGTGGGGCTCCGCATAGGCAGTAAAACGGGTCCGGCTAGGTGATTGTAGCCCAGGAGTGGCTGATGGAACTCTTCAGCTGGCTAGCTCCGGGATAATTGGTGTTTGCTCCGGGACCGACGTTAGCCAATAGTCACTCGGATAGCAGTTAGCTAGCTGCAAGATCCAGGTGAAAATGTCCAGAGCTTGCGGTAGGAATCAGGGGATATAAGAGAGAAAATAGGTCCGGTATGCTCTAGTCTTAGTCACGTTGTACAAAACTGGCGATAGCTTTCCGAGCTAAAGGATAGCTGATGACCGCTAGCCGTGGTTAGCTGAATACTAACATTAGCTAGTAAATCGGCTAACTTCTGGCTAGCTTCTGTTGTGGATTTCAGATTTGAGGTGAATAATACTTTTAAAAGAAACAAAAAGATTCGCACCACATTTGGTGAGGCGGGCTGCAGGAGAGTGTTTTGAAGTTGAGTTTTTCAAAGAAAAATAATAAAATAATATATACTGCTCAAAAAAATAAAGGGAACACTTAAACAACACATCCTAGATCTGAATGAAAGAAATAATCTTATTAAATACTTTTTTCTTTACATAGTTGAATGTGCTGACAACAAAATCACACAAAAATAATCAATGGAAATCCAATTTATCAACCCATGGAGGTCTGGATTTGGAGTCACACTCAAAATTAAAGTGGAAAACCACACTACAGGCTGATCCAACTTTGATGTAATGTCCTTAAAACAAGTGAAAATGAGGCTCAGTAGTGTGTGTGGCCTCCACGTGCCTGTATGACCTCCCTACAATGCCTGGGCATGCTCCTAATGAGGTGGCGGATGGTCTCCTGAGGGATCTCCTCCCAGACCTGGACTAAAGCATCCGCCAACTCCTGGACAGTCTGTGGTGCAACGTGGCGTTGGTGGATGGAGCGAGACATGATATCCCAGATGTGCTCAATTGGATTCAGGTCTGGGGAACGGGCGGGCCAGTCCATAGCATCAATGCCTTCCCCTTGCAGGAACTGCTGACACACTCCAGCCACATGAGGTCTAGCATTGTCTTGCATTAGGAGGAACCCAGGGCCAACCGCACCAGCATATGGTCTCACAAGGGGTCTGAGGATCTCATCTCGGTACCTAATGGCAGTCAGGCTACCTCTGGCGAGCACATGGAGGGCTGTGCGGCCCCCCAAAGAAATGCCACCCCACACCATGACTGACCCACCGCCAAACCGGTCATGCTGGAGGATGTTGCAGGCAGAAGAACGTTCTCCACGGCGTCTCCAGACTCTGTCACGTCTGTCACGTGCTCAATGTGAACCTGCTTTCATCTGTGAAGAGCACAGGGCGCCAGTGGCGAATTTGCCAATGTTGGTGTTCTCTGGCAAATGCCAAACGTCCTGCACGGTGTTGGGCTGTAAGCACAACCCCCACCTGTGGACGTCGGGCCCTCATACCACCCTCATGGAGTCTGTTTCTGACCATTTGAGCAGACACATGCACATTTGTGGCCTGCTGGAGGTCATTTTTGCAGGGCTCTGGCAGTGCTTCTCCTGCTCCTCCTTGCACAAAGGCGGAGGTAGCGGTCCTGCTGCTGGGTTGTTGCCCTCCTACGGTCTCCTCCACGTCTCCTGATGTACTGGCCTGTCTCCTGGTAGCGCCTCCATGCTCTGGACACTACGCTGACAGACACAGCAAACCTTCTTGCCACAGCTCGCATTGATGTGCCATCCTGGATGAACTGCACTACCTGAGCCACTTGTGTGGGTTGTAGACTCTGTCTCATGCTACCACTAGAGTGAAAGCACCGCCAGCATTCAAAAGTGACCAAAACATCAGCCAGGAGGCATAGGAACTGAGAAGTGGTCTGTGGTCCCCACCTGCATAACCACTCCTTTATTGGGGGTGTCTTGCTAATTGCCTATAATTTCCACCTGTTGTCTATTCCATTTGCACAACAGCATGTGAAATTTATTGTCAATCAGTGTTGCTTCCTAAGTGGACAGTTTGATTTCACAGAAGTGTGATTGACTTGGAGTTACATTGTGTTGTTTAAGTGTTCCTTTTATTTTTTTGAGCAGTGTATATATATATATATATATATATATATATATATATATATATATATATATATATATATATATATATATATATATATATATATATATAAAAAAAGATATGCGAAGAAAAATATATACACGGGACACGACGAGGACAAAGGCAGTCTGACTGCTACGCCATCTTGGGAAAAGATCTTTATGACTGACAGACTACGACAACTTTTTCATGACTTTTTCAAAGTTCGAACTGGATGGCTGGAAAGTGTAAACCACTGCGCATGTGAGGAGGGGGGTTCCCTCACCAATGCATATTTTAACTTTCTTCCCCATTTGTTTAATAAAATGTGAGCAAGATAACACACAATTCATTCATACATTTTTTATGATAGTTACTGGAGGTTGCTTTCTGGAATTGGACTCAGTACCACTCATCAAATACCTGCTGAATACAAATGCTAGCTCACTATCTATTTTTGCCCCTTTCACTTGGTGCATTGTTTGAGAAGTGCAATGAATTGGTGGTGTGTTATTTGCTTTGCATTTGTGACCTCGACTTTGAAGTATCTTTTGGGCTACACCAATAGAGCACATTGCCACAGTCCCTTTTTCCGTGCCATCTGTGGTATCGACAGCTGTCCAGAGGAGTATAGAGTTTACAACTCGTTTTATTATTTTATTTAATGTGGGCATGCTGTGTATCTGTCAAATGGACGCCCACCAATAAGCAGGACTAACGTTACAAATGGCACTAACGGAGGGCCTTGTACAGTAAGGGAAAAAAGTATTTGATCCCCTGCTGATTTTGTTTGTTTGCCCACTGACAAAGAAATTATCAGTCTATAATTTTAATGATAGGTTTATTTGAACAGTGAGAGACAGAATAACAACAAAAAAATCCAGAAAATCGCATGTCAAAAATGTTATAAAATTATTAGCATTTTAATGAGGAAAATAAGTATTTGACCCCTCTGCAAAACATGACTTAGTACTTGGTGGCAAAACCCTTGTTGGCAATCACAGAGGTCAGACGTTTCTTGTAGTTGGCCACCAGGTTTGCACACATCTCAGGAGGGATTTTGTCCCACTCCTCTTTGCAGATCTTCTCCAAGTCATTAAGGTTTCGAGGCTGACGTTTGGCAACTCGAACCTTCAGCTCCCTCTACAGATTTTCTATGGGATTAAGGTCTGGAGACTGGCTAGGCCACTCCAGGACCTTAATGTGCTTCTTCTTGAGCCACTCCTTTGTTGCCTTGGCTGTGTGTTTTGGGTCATTGTCATGCTGGAATACCCATCAATGACCTATTTTCAATGCCCTGGCTGAGGGAAGGAGGTTCTCACCCAAGATTTGACAGTACATGTCCCCGTCCATCGTCCCTTTGATGAGGTGAAGTTGTCCTGTCCCCTTAGCAGAAAAACACCCCCAAAGCATAATGTTTCCACCTCCATGTTTGACGGTGGGGGTGGTGTTCTTGGGGTCATAGGCAGCATTCCTCCTCCTTCAAACACGGCGAGTTGAGTTGATGCCAAAGAGCGCCATTTTGGTCTCATCTGACCACAACACTTTCACCCAGTTGTCCTCTAAATCATTCAGATGTTCATTGGCAAACTTCAGACGGGCATGTAAATGTTCTTTCTTGAGCAGGGGGAACTTGCGGGCGCTGCAGGATTTCAGTCCTTCATGGCGTAGTGTGTTACCAATTGTTTTCTTGGTGACTATGGTCCCAGCTGTCTTGAGATCATTGACAAGATCCTCCCATGTAGTTCTGGGCTGATTCCTCACCATTCTCATGATCATTGCAACTCCACAAGGTGAGATCTTGCATGGAGCCCCAGGCCGAGGGAGATTGACAGTTCAATTGTGTTTCTTCCATTTGCGAATAATCGCACCAACTGTTGTCACCTTCTCACCAAGCTGCTTGGCAATGGTCTTGTAGCCCATTCCAGCCTTGTGTAGGTCTACAATCTTGTCCCTGACATCCTTGGAGAGCTCTTTGGTCTTGGCCATGGTGGAGAGTTTGGAATCTGATTGATTGATTGCTTCTGTGGACAGTTGTTTTTTATACATGTAACGAGCTGAGATTAGGAGCACTCCCTTTAAGACTGTGCTCCTAATCTGAGCTTGTTACCTGTATAAAAGACACCTGGGAGCCAGAAATCTTTCTGATTGAGAGGGGGTCAAATACTTATTTCCCTCATTATAATGCAAATCAATTTATAAAATGTTTGATTTTTTGTTGTTGTTATTCTGTCTCTCACTGTTCAAATAAACCTACCATTAAAATGATAGACTGATAATTTCTTTGTCAGTGGGCAAACGTACAAAATCAGCAGGGGATCAAATACTTTTTTCCCTCACTGTAGCTATCAAACAGAGATCAACAGTCCTACGGACGTGACAATTTTGAAACACACCTTTTTTCTGGTTGCATTACATCCGAACAGACCCAAACGGCCAACCTTATTGCTTTGTCAGTGCATGGAGATGTTCATTTTGAGGATGCTCCACAAGAGGCACAGGAGACACTACGAGATATCACATTGAACAAGGCTAATGTATTGGCGAATTTTGTTTGAGGCTGCTGGACTAGTTTGGTACATTCATGTCATACATTTTTTTTGTGCTTGTTTTTTGTCTTTATGTTTCAGAGGACTGGCAACAACATTGTATCTGTGATGGAATACTATCAAGCTTCACTTATGGCTGAGATGAGGGACCAAATGAAGCAGGTGTTTGAGAGACATTCTGAGACCACGGGACAGTACATGAAGTGGCACTGGCAATGTTTGTTCATTTTGCAAATCCTTTTTCCAGAGTTGCTACTACACGCATACAGAACCACAGCATCTAGGAACTTCTCAGCCCGGTCGAGCTTGAGGAAATAATACTTTCTAAAGTAGCGTGCAGAATCAAGAGGTAATTCGAGGGCTCTCTCCATGAAATAAAAATGGTTTTACTACATACCCTTGCTCAGAAGCCTGGAACAGTTGTTTTCTGACTCAATTATTCTTGCCATGACAACCACAGAAATGCAAGGATGGAGTCTTGTATGACATAGCCAATGGAGATCTTTTTATTTTTAAATGTTTATTTAACCCTTCGTTTACCAGGTAAGTTGCCTGAGAACACATTCTCATTTTCCAGTCACTCCCACTTTTCTTTCCTAGGCCCAATGCTTTGAAGTTGATTTTGTATACAGATGAAATAGAGATATGCAACCCACCTGGATCACATGCTTTAAAAAAAATGCTGATGGTTTACTATTCATTGGGAAATATAGATCCTAAATATAGATCTAAGCTAGCTCAAATTAAACTTGCCATTGCTAAATCAAGTGACCTTTCTTGGCTTTGTATGAAAGCGATAATGCCCTCGAAGCCGGTGTTTGGAGGATATATTGGCACGGGTTGCCAATATAACAACACCCGTGCCAATATATCCTCCAAACACTGAATTCTCTGGCATTATCACTTAATCATGCTTGATCATCTAGAGTTTACCCAGATACTTTTTGCTCTAGTGATTTTGCTTCAAACCATTTCAAGACTCAAGTTATTATTCAAGCAGCATTTGAAAAATTTCAAGCAGATATTTATTGATAATGTAATACCCAAGCAACATTATTTACTTCACCTTCCCACACAAATTCAGTATTTGGGTCCTATGGTAGCCACATGTGCATGAGATTTGAATCAAAGTACGTTTTTTTTTTAAACAATGGACTTCCAAAATGTAAGTTTAAAATTTTTTTGCAAATCATTGGTGAAGCATAATCAGCTGTTTGAATGCAGTCAAACTGTGAATGGCTCACAACATCCCATTTTTACACATGAAAGAGAATTGGTACCCCCCTCTGAGGGTAAAAATTTACAATATGATCAGGCAAAAGATAGAGTTCTGTGGTATTGACAAATTCTGACATGTTGTGTCAGTCAAGTGGCTTGTTCTAAACGGGAATAAATATACAAGTCAAAAGTCTTTGATCGTTACCAACGTGAATGACAATGTTCCAGAATTTAGCAAACTCTTCCTACTATTTATTTGATTATCAGCCTTATGACACCTTGGGTCTGAATAGGGATTTGTTAGCATATAAAGTTGCTGTCCCTAACCTTGCCCATGCCCCAAAGTTGGTATATTAGGAAAGGCTTATAGATTTTACGTCCTACTACTCACTCACTTTCAAAAGCAGCATGTATGCTCCAATGAAGCATTATCTTGGGGATGTCCTTGCACGTCACAGTTATAATGAATAGGTGTTCTAATGTTGTCCAGCACTAGCTCAGATGGCAGGTTTGGGGCTTTGTTTCCCACTGGGGGAATTCACATAATGTACTGTAAGTTGCTTTGCATAAAAGTGTCTGCTGTGGCATATTGAAAAAAGCAGTTTGTTTCATATCTGGGTTGTAAATGATTTTAATACAAATATTAATTTTATAGTCTCGTCAAGTGTGATTCTTAGAACAAGCCTACATATCTTCAAATTCTTGTAGATCAGTAGATTCCAGCTTCAAAAAGCTGTTCCCTCAAGAATGTGTCTCATTTAACTTGTGGTAAGACAACTCAAGACATATATTCCTAAAACAAGCTACATAGTCTAACACAGTTAGCACTTGATAAGGAAATCATTCTTAAAATAAGATAATATGATTTTAAAGTATGAATACAAGAAAATTAGCCTTGTTCAGATTTGTAATTTTTGCAATGTTGAACTAAAAATAGTTATTCTATGGGCACAGCCGAAGAACCCTTTAGCATCCTTTTTTCTAAGCGTGTACAACCTATAACTGTCTTCTGTTCCTCAGGCCACATAAACTCACATCTTGGTCATATTAGGTTGTTCAAAGTTATCATTCACTTCAAATTCCCAGTTGTCGATTCCGTTAATGCAGTGGAGGTGGTGTGCCTTCATGTTGTGGAAGCAGTAGGAACAATGTGCAGTGGCCACGGGCACCACTTTGGAGAAGTTGGAGAAGTTCACTCTGTACTTGCCCTCTTTACTGCGGGAGATGATTGGCAGGAAGCTGTAACCCCACATGATCTCCTGAGGGATGAAGGAGGTCCTGACCTGGCAGGCTGAGCTGGTGGTCTCGGCTGTGCCGTCCAGAAAGACCACCAGCTCAAACTCCTGCTTATGGAGTGTGTCCACTGCCATCTCAAAAAAAGGGCTAGCCTTGTCAATCACATGGTAGAGTGTGAGAGGACACACAAAGAAGAGGTTGTCCTTCCCAGCGTCCACCATGAACTCAATGTTCACCTGGTCCATGATAATTGTCTCCTCATTGGGTTTCATGGTTGTCCTCAACAACTTGCCATAGATCTGGCTCCCGATCATCAGGGTCTTGCGTAAGTTGGCCACTCTTATCATGAGGCAAAGGAAGTCTTTCTTAGGACAGATGACAGCTGTCTGACTGAATGTGATGGTCTTGGCCCTTTTCTTAGGGATGGAGATCTTGGCTAGGATGATTCCACACATGAAACAGTTGATGATGGAACCTATGAGAAACTGGGTAATGATGAGGGTTACAGCACCAGAACAGTGAGGGGTGATGACACGTACACCATACCCGATGCTGGTCTGTGTCTCCATGGAGAAGAGGAATGCTGTAATGAGATCAGAAACGTTTTCCACGCAGTACTTGTGGCCTTTTGAGGGGTTCTGCCAGGTCAGGTCCCCGTTGCTCCAGGCGATCCAGAACCACAGTAGTCCGAAGATGAACCAGCTCAGGATGAACGAGACGGTGAAGAAGAAGAGGACAAAGCGCCAACGGAACTCCACGAAGGTCGTCCAGAAGTCCACGAGGAAGGCAAACTGGTTGCCGCATTTCATGTTACCAAATTCAATGTTGCATTGGCCATATTTGGTCACCAGCCGGGTTCGGCGGATTCTTCGCTCCACCAGGTGGTCCTGGATGCGCTTCCTGATGCCAAACATAATTTTTTAGGTCCTGTCTTCTGTTAGAGATAATAAGAATTAGTTTATGAAATAGTTAATACTTTAACTAATTGGGTTAAACATAAATGTAAAAGTCCCACTGACATTCATTTTCATCAAAATATCATTATATGAAACAACTCACCAGCACAAATATCTCAGTCAGTCTATGATCAATCAAATGATTTCACATACCTACCCCAACCACGTTTCTCTACTTACTAGCAGTTGCTATGCATCACTTGCACATTTTAATATGCACTTACATTTTGTAATCCTGGGCACATGCCATAGTTAAGACCCAGGTGATTTTACCATTATCCATTATGTTTAAATCAGTGATTTTGTAACGATCGTCGTGCAGGAAGGAAGAAGTGGACCAAGGCGCAGCTGGGAGCGAACTCATGTTATTTATTACAGACTGAAATAACACGGTCAAAACAGAGAATAAACGTATCGCTACTGCTCCAACAAAAAGAGACAACAACTCACAAACATCGTGGGGGGAAAAGGAACTTAAATATGATTCCCCAATCAGAGGCAACTAGTGACAGCTGTCTCTGATTGGGAATCGACAGAACCCAACATAGAAATACGCCCCAAAGCAAGGCTATACCAAAAACATAGAAAATAAACTATAGAAATGCCACACCCTGACCAAAATAGAAGAGATCACCTGGTCAGGGCGTGACAGTACCCCCCCTCCAACGGTGCGTACTCCCGGCGCACCAACCTAAAGTCTATTAGGGGGGGGGGGGGGATCCGGGTGGGCGCCTCACCCTCGGTGGAGGCTCTGGCCCCGGGCGTGTTTCTCCCCCTGCCTCCACCCTAGCCCTACATCTGGCCCGGACTGGACCACGGTGGAGCGGCATGCTCAGGCTCCGGAGCGGAGCCGCCGACCGGTGGACCGGACACAGGCCGTGCCGGACTGTGGACACGCGCCGTGGGCCTGGTGCGGGGAACAGGGACGGGCCGGACAGGACCGGGGACACGCACCACCAACCTGGTGCGGGGAGCAGGGACGGGCCGGACTGGCCTGGGGACACGCACCACCAACCTGGTGCGGGGAGCAGGGACGGGCCGGACTGGACTGGGGACATGCACCACCAGCTTGGTGTGGGGAGCCGGGATGGGCCGGACAGGACTGTGGACACGCACCACTAACCTGGTGTGGGGAGCAGGGACGGGCCGGACAGGACTGGGGACACGCACCACTAACCTGGTGCGGGGAGCAGGGACGGGCCGGACTGGACTGGGGCCACACACCACTGGCTTGGTGCGGGGAGCAGGGACGGGCCGGACTGGACTGGGGACGCGCACCACTAACCTGGTGCGGGGAGCAGGGATGGGCCGGACAGGACTGGGGACACGCACCACTAACCTGGTGTGGGGAGCAGGGATGGGCCGGACTGGACTGGGGCCACACACCACTGGCTTGGTGCGGGGAGCAGGGACGGGCCGGACTGGACTGGGGACGCGCACCACTAACCTGGTGCGGGGAGCAGGGATGGGCCGGACAGGACTGGGGACACGCACCACTGGCTTGGTGCGGGGAGCAGGGATGGGCCGGACAGGACTGGGGACACGCACCACTAACCTGGTGCGGGGAGCAGGGACGGGCCGGACTGGACTGGGGCCACACACCACTGGCTTGGTGCGGGGAGCAGGGACGGGCCGGACTGGACTGGGGACGCGCACCACTAACCTGGTGCGGGGAGCAGGGATGGGCCGGACAGGACTGTGGACACGCACCACTAACCTGGTGCGGGGAGCAGGGACGGGCCGGACTGGACTGTGACTGCACACCGGCGACACAGTGCGCATAAGCGGCGCCGGATATCCTGGACCGAGGAGGCGCACTGGAGGTCTGGAGTGCACAGCTGACATCACCCGTTCTGGCTCAACACCCACCTTAGCCTGGCAAGTGTGGAGCGCTGGCACAGAACGCACTGGGCTGTGCAGCCGTACCGGAGACACAGTGCGCGTCCTCGGCGCAGGATACATCGGACCGAGAAGGGGCACCGGAGGCCAGGAGCGCTGAGCCGGCACAACACGTCCTCGCTGAACACTCCCCCTAGCCCGGCAAATGTGGGGCGCTGGCACAGAGCGCACTGGGCTGTGCAGGCACACTGGCGATACCGTGCGCACCTCTGCCACCCAAGGCTCTTCCTCCACGCTGTCCCTACGCAGGTCCTCCAGGACCTGCCACATCTCTGCCTCCTCCTTCGCCGTTATCCCCCACGAGAGCAGTGGTCTGGGCTCTTCCTCTGCCCTTCCGTACCACCCCATTAGCCCCCCCAAAAAAAATTCTTGGGGGTGTCTTCCGGGCCTCCTCGACCGCCGCCTGCGACTCCTTCCACCGGCTGGCATCACCTCCTCGACCTGGGAATCCTTCCGCCAGGGTCCTTTCCCCGACATGATCTCCTCCCAGGTCCAGAACTCCTTTCCCTCGCGAGCCCATCTCTCGCGCTCCTTTTCCTCCCGCTGCTTGGTCCTGGTTTGGTGGGTTGTTCTGTAACGATCGTCGTGCAGGAAGGAAGAAGTGGACCAAGGCGCAGCTGGGAGCGAACTCATGTTATTTATTACAGACTGAAATAACACGGTCAAAACAGAGAATAAACGTATCGCTACTGCTCCAACATAAAGAGACAACAACCCACAAACATCGTGGGGGGAAAAGGAACTTAAATATGATTCCCCAATCAGAGGCAACTAGTGACAGCTGTCTCTGATTGGGAATCGACAGAACCCAACATAGAAATACGCCCCAAAGCAAGGCTATACCAAAAACATCGAAAATAAGCTATAGAAATGCCACACCCTGACCAAAATAGAAGAGTTCACCTGGTCAGGGTGTGACAGATTTTGACTGTAAAACATACTATTTTGTTATTTTAGGGGGAATTGGTGTAATATCTTAACAAATATTTAATATCAATAGGTTTGTTTAGTGTCTCTTGCACAATGCTAGACCTGGTTTATGTGCGTTTTGCTGAATACAATGCTAGACCTGGTTTACTGGAGTTGAGGTGCAGGGGTAGACCTGTTTTACAGTTTATGGATATTTAGGCTTTGGCACATGTAGACCTGGCTTAGTTGGCTAATTGAGTTCAAGAACAGGTGCAGACTTTGGTATGTAAATTGGAGCTGAAGTATAGATGAAGACCTGGTTTGTATAAATATTGGGGCTGAAATGCAGAAGAACAGCAATTTTTAAAACAATTATGGCTTGCATGTAGCAGTAGACCGATCAAAGTTCACAGGACTAAGATATGCAAATAACAGGGTTGGGGTGTGTAGCGAATAGCTGGATATAGGTTATTGTTGGTGACTTAGAGAATACAGGCAGAGTAACAAATAGTGCATTTAGCATTAGGATATGGGTGTATGGGTACTTGATTGTATCATTATTAGGAAATTGGCATGTGGGTGTTAGGGTTAAGTTATGAGGGTAATTGGGTTTAGGTGTGTGGGTAAGTGGGCTGAGGTATATACTGTACACTACATGACCAAAAGTATGTGGACACCTGCTCGTTGAACATCTCATTCCAAAATCATGGGCATTACTATGGAGTTGGTCCCCCTTTTGCTGCTATAACAGCCTCCACTCTTCTGGGAAGGCTTTCCACTAGATGTTGAAACATTGCTGCGGTGACTTGCTTCCATTCAGCCACAAGAGCATTAGTGAGGTCGGGCACTGAAGTCGGCTTTACAATTCATCCCAAAGGTGTTCAATGGGGTTCAGGTCAGGGCTCTGTGCAGGCCAGCCAAGTTTAAAAAAAAACATTTTTATTTCACCTTTATTTACCCAGGTAGGCAAGTTGAGAACAAGTTCTCATTTACAATTGAGACCTGGCCAAGATAAAGCAAAGCAGTTCGACACATACAACAACACAGAGTTACACATGGAGTAAAACAAACTTACAGTCAATAATACAGTAGAAAAATAAGTCTATATACAATGTGAGCAAATGAGGTGAGATAAGGGAGGTAAAGGCAAAAAAGGCCATGGTGGCAAAGTAAATACAATATAGCAAGTAAAACACTGGAATGGTAGATTTGTAGTGGAAGAAAGTGCAAAGTAGAAATAGAAATAATGGGGTGCAAAGGAACAAAATAAATGAATACAGTAGGGGAAGAGGTAGTTGTTTGGGCTAAATTATAGATGGGCTATGTACAGGTGCAGTGATCTGTGAGCTGCTCTGACAGCTGGTGCTTAAAGCTAGTGAGTGAGGTAAGTGTTTCGAGTTTCAGAGATTTTTGTAGTTCGTTCCAGTCATTGGCAGCAGATAACTGGAAGGAGAGACGGCCAAAGGAGGAATTGGCTTTGGGGGTGACCAGAGAGATAAACCTGCTGTTCTTCCACACCGATCTCGACAAACCATTTCTGTATGGACCTTGCTTTGTGCACTGGGCCATTGTCATGCTGAAACAGGAAGGGCCTTCCCCAAATTGTTAGAAAGTTGGAAGCACAGAATCATCTAGAATGTCATTATATGCTGTAGCATTAAAATTTCCCTTCACTGGAATTAATGTGCCTAGCCCGAACCATGAAAAATAGCTCCAGACCATTATTCCTCCTCCACCAAACTTTACAGTTGGCATTATGCATTGGGGCAGGTAGAATTCTCCTGGCGTCCGCCAAATCCAGTTTCGGACATCGGATGGACAGATTGTGAAACGTGATTCATCAGTCCAGACAACGCATTTCCACTGCTCCAGAGTCCAATGGCGGCAAGCTTTACACCACGGATCTTAGGCTTGTGTACGGCTGCTCGGCCATGGAAACCCATTTTATGAAGCTCCGGACAAACAGCTGATGTTGCTTCCAGAGGCAGTTTGGATCTCGGTAGTGAGTGTTGTAAACGAGGACTAATTATGTTTAAACACTATGTGCTTCAGTGCTCGGCGGTCCTGTTCTGTGAGCTTGTGTGGCCTATCACTTTGCAGCTGTTAATCCTAGACGTTTCCACTTCACAATAACAGCACTTACAGTTGACCGAGACAGCTCTAGCAGGGCAGAAATTGGATTAACTGACTTGTTGGAAAGGTGGCATCTTATGACGGTGCCATGTTGAAAGTCACTGTGCTCTTCAGTAAGGTCATTCTACTGCCATTGTTTGTCTATGGAGATTACATGGCTGTGTGCTCGATTTGATACACCTGTCAGCAACGGGTGTGGCTGAAATAGCCGAATCCACTTTGCAGGGGTGTCCACATACTTTTGTATATACTGTATAGTGCAGTTATTTGGGCTGTGGAATAGAGGTACATATAGGCAGAGCTGTATCTAAGAATAAAACATATATTTTTACATACTTTTCAATATAAAAAATAAATATGGATCACGTTAGGGTTACTAATGGCATT
Source organism: Salmo salar (assembly GCF_965601325.2). Classification (NCBI taxonomy): domain Eukaryota; kingdom Metazoa; phylum Chordata; class Actinopteri; order Salmoniformes; family Salmonidae; genus Salmo; species Salmo salar. The sequence goes on from NC_138299.1 coordinate 148,887,007, forward strand.
TCATTTGCATAGTGGCATGCATGTCTGGAAAAAATCTGGAAACAAACAGGTACATTTCTGTGATCCTGGGGACATACTGTCCCATAGTTAAGACCCAAAATCATACCAAAAAGAAAATGATTGTTGAAATATATCACTCCACTAGCCCAAATCAGTCAGATAACCATAACCTCCCTAAAAGCATCCTCATCTAGCCTACTACAACCACATATAGTGGCTTGCAAAAGTATTCACCCCCTTGGCATTTTGCCTATTTTGTTGCCTTACAACCTGGAATTAAAATTGATTTGTTGGGGGGGGTTGTCATTTGTGAATCATTTGATTTACACAACATGCCTACCACTTTGAAAATGCTAAATATTTTTTTTATTGTGAAACAAACTGAAAACTTGAGCGTGCATAACTATTCACCCCCCCAAAGTCAATACTTTGTAGAGCCACCTTTTTGCAGCAATTACAGCTGCAAGTCTCTTGGGGTATGTCTCTATAAGCTTGGCACATCTAGCCACTGGGATGTTTGCCTAATCTTCAAGGCAAAACTGCTCCCGCTCCTTCAAGTTCTGATGGGTTCTGCTGGTGTACAACAATCTTTAAGTTATACCACAGATTCTCAATTGGATTGAGGTCTGGGCTTTGAATAGGCCATTCCAAGACATTTAAATGTTTCCCCTTAAACCACTCGAGTGTTGCTTTAGCAGTATGCTTAGGGTTATTGTCCTGCTGGAAGGTGAACCTCCGTCCCAGTCTCAAATCTCTGGAAGAATGAAACCGGTTTCCCTCAAGAATTTCCCTGTATTTAGCATCATCCATCATTCCTTAAATTCTGACCAGTTTCCCAGTCCCTGCCAATGAAAAACATCCCCACAGCATGATGCTGTCACCACCATGCTTCACTGTGGGGATGGTGTTCTCGGGGTGATGAGAGGTGTTGGGTTTGTGCCAGACATAGTGTTTTCCTTGATGGCCAAAAAGCTCAGTTTTAGTCTCATCTGACCAGAGTACCTTCTTCCATATGTTTGAGGAGTCTCCCACATGCCTTTTGGCGAACACCAAACGTGTTTGCTTATTTTTCTCTTTAAGCTATGTTTTTTTTTCTGGCCACTCTTCCGTAAAGCCCAGCTCTGTGGAGTGTACGGCTTAAAGATGTCCTATGGACAGATACTCCAATCTCCACTGTGGAGTTTTGCAGCTCCTTCAGCGTTATCTTTGGTCTCTTTGTTGCCTCTCTGATTAATGCCCTCCTTGCCTGGTCTGTGAGTTTTGGTGGGCGACTCTCTCTTGGCAGGTTTGTTTTGGTGCCATATTCTTTCTATTTTTTAATAATGGATTTAATGGTGCTCCGTGAGATGTTCAAAGTTTCAGATATTTTTTTTATAACCCAACCCTGATCTGTACTTCTCCACAACTTTATCCCTGACTTGTTTGGAGAGCTCCTTGGTCTTCATGGTGCCGCTTGCTTGGTGGTGCCCCTTGCTAAGTGGTGTTGCAGACTCTGGGGCCTTTCAGAACAGGTGTATGTATACTGAGAACATGTCACAGATCATGTGACACGTTGCCCCAGATCTTATTTAGGGGCTTCATAGCAAAGGAGGTTAATACATACCACATTTTTAGTTTTGTATTTTTTGTATTTTCTTTAAACAAGTTATTATTTTTAATTCACTTCACCAATTTCGACTATTATGCGTATGTCCATTACATGAAATCCAAATAAAAATCAATTTAAATTACAGGTTGTAACGCAACAAATAGGAAAAATGCCAAGGGGGATGAATACTTTTGCAAGGCAAGCTGTATAGGGCGGCAGGTAGCCTAGCAGTTAAGAGTGTTGAGCCAGAAACCAAAAGGTTGCTGGGTTGAATCCCTGAGCTGACTATGTGAAAAATCTTTTGATGTGCCCCTTTACTGTAGTTGCTCCTGTAACTCGCTCTGGATAAGAGCATCTGCTAAATGACTAAAATGCTAATTATATAAAACTGGCATAGTGACCACTGGTAAGGTAAACTGTTTGATGGATGGTCCCTGGCAAGATTATGTTTTCTGAATAAATCTGACCTGTGTTGCTGCCAAGCTATGCCAAATAGTTGGATGGTGGTGCACTTGTTAGTGAGTGTTAAGTACAAAATGGCCAGTGTAGTAAGCTTTGTTCCTACGCTCAAAGCTTTGAAATGTCCTTTATTTCACAAACAGAAATCCGATAGTCACACACTATTCTTTGTTGAGAAGCTTTGGATCTCAGAAAGCCTTTCACACGTAATTATGATTCCCCCCATTGTTACTGTAAGGTGATATAATGAATGCCAAGATCATTTTATTTGAGGTTTACTTTGATACAATGCTTGGCTGATGCTTTTCAATAATATACTTTTGAAATAGAGCGATGATTTTATTAGTACTGTGTGGTTCAGTTGTCATTGTCGCTAATTAATGATTTCAATTAATGAAACAATTAATGATTTCCCCAGGAAAATGTTATAATCATTTATTTAAAGGTTGTGCAAACAATGCCAAGGTTTAGGGACCATTTCCACCCTTGTAATCATCATTTTGTGTTTAAATGCAATGTTATTCACATTTTGATGTTTCAGCCAATTAAATAATTCACTCAATATTTACACTGATAAATGTAGGCACATGTTGTAAATTTCTCAAATAACAATAACAATAAAACAATGTGTTAAAATGTTAAAATCCTCAACAATATACAAGACCACAAACTAACCCCACTACACACCCACATGTATACAAAGTTTGGAGTGGAGTCAGATCAGTCATATAACGTACAATATGTTTACTGACAGACATGCCACTCTTCACTCATAGGGTTTTTGTAAACAAGAACGTTAGCGGAATGTCAATTCAAAAATATATGCACGCACCACTTTTGTTAAGGGAGAGTAGCCATAACACGGCAAGCTCACCTTAGCCTCAAAGTGGGTACATATCAACATAATGGACGTCATTATTACACTGTTATTATAATGGGAGATTACAAAGCAAAGTTTTCCCTCAGTGGATGATAATGGTCCAACTAAGATGATGTCCTCACTCAAACTGAGTTTACCTGTCAGTGTGTACACTGTGGAAATCCAAAGTTGTGTTGCACCACGGTTGCCCTCTGTCGCTCTCTCTCTCTCAGCCCGGTCTCTGGTGTGTCCTCTGAACTGTACTTAGTGTTCTGACACCTTTCGCAGTGCTACACCTGTGTGCTTTTATAAACCCTTGTACTGGTGGGACTGGAATCACTTCAGGTGATGTTGACACGCACACAAACATGAAGTACCTGTACCGCCCTCCGACAGGTCTATTGAGTGGGTATAAGTTTACCCCACACTGCGCAGGTACCCAGGGCCAGCCTGAATACCCTCTGCTACACCACCAATGTCTAGACACGCACATGCACACACACACACACACACACACACACATGCTTGTATTTAATGTTGAAGGGGTAAATAAAGATGTTATACATTCATGCTACACACACATCAAATCAAACTTTATTTGTCACATCCGCCGAATACAACAAGTGTAGACTTTACTGTGAAATACTTACTTACAAGCCCTTAACCAACAGTGCAGTTCAAGAAGAGTTAAGAAAATATTTACCAAGTAGACAAAAATTAAAAGTAATGATAAAAAGTAACACAATAAGAATAACGAGGCTATATACAGGGGGCACCGGTACCGAGTCAATGTGCAGGGGTACAGGTTAGTTGAGGTAATTTGTACATGTAGGTAGGTGACTATACATAGATAATAAACAGCGAGCAGTGTACAAAAAGGGAGGGGGGATCAATGTAAATTGTCCGGTGGTGATTTTATGAATTGTTCAGCAGTCTTATGGCTTGGGGGTAGAAGCTGTTTAGGAGCCTTTTGGTCCTAGACTTGGCGCTCCAGTACCGCTTGCTGTGTGGTAGCAGAGAAAACAATTTTATGGGATTTCCTCTGACACCATAAATGGGATTTCCTGGATGACAGGAAGCTTGGCCCCAAGCTACCCTCTGTATCGCCTTATGGTCAGATACCAAGCAGTTGCCATACCAGGCGGTGATGCAACATCCTGGTAATCTGTCTGGCCCAGCGGCATTGTGAATGTCGACCTGTTTAAAGGTTTTGTTCACATCGGCAACTGAGAGTGTTATCACACAGTCATCCAGATTAGCTGGTGCTCTCGTGCATGCTTCAGTGTTGTTTGCCTCGAAACGAGCCTAAAAGGCATTTAGCTCATCTGGTAGGCTCGCGTCACTGGGCAGCTTGCGTCTGGGTTTGCCTTTGTAACCGTAATAGTTTTCAGGCCCTGCCACATCCGACGAGCGTCAGAGCCGGTGTAGTAGGATTCAATGACTTCTGGTTGGGATATGTACGTACAGTCACAGTGGGGACGACATCGTTGATGCACTTACTGATGAAGCAGATGACTGAGGTGGTGTACTCCTCAATGGCATTGGACGAATCCCGGAAAATATTCCAGTCTGTGCTAGCAAAACAGTTCTGTAGTGTTTCATCTGCATCATCTGACCACTTCCGTATTGAGCGAGTCACTGGTACTTCCGGAGGAAAGAATTATGGTCAGATTTGCCAAATTGAGGGCAGGGGGAGAGCTTTGTATGCATCTCTGTGTGTGGAGTAAAGGTGGTCTAGAATTTTTTTTCTCTGGTTGATGTGACATGCTGGTAAAAATTTGGTAAAACTGATTTAAGTTTGCCTGCATTAAAGTCCCTGGCCACTACGAGCGCCGCTTCTGGGTGAGCAATTTTTTCTTTGCTTATGGCCTTATAGAGTTAGTTGAGAGTGGTCTTAGTGCCAGCTTCGTTCTGTGGTGGTAAATAGACGGCTATGAATAATATAGATGAGAAATCTCTGGATAGATAGTGTGGTCTACAGCTTATCATAATGGGCTCTACCTCAGGCGAGCAATACCTCGAGACTTCTTCAATATTAGACATCGCGCACCAGCTGTTATTGACAAATAGACACACACCACACCCCTCGTCTTACCAGAGGTAGCGTCTCTGTTCTGCCGGTGCATGGAAAACCCTGCTAGCTCTATATTATCCATATCGTTGTTCAGTCATGTCTTGGTGAAACATAAGATGTTACAGTTTTTGATGTCCCGTTGGTAGGATAATCTTAATTGTAGGTCATCAATTTTATTTTCCAATGATTGCACGTTAGCAAGAAGAATGGATGGCAATGGAAGTTTACTCACTCACCTACAGATTCTCAGAAGGCTGCCTGATCTGTGACCCCTTTTCCTGCGTCTTTTCTTCACGCAATAGATGTGGATCTGGGCCTGTTCCAGTGAAAGCAGGATATCATTCTCGTCGGACTCGTTAAAGGAAAATGTTTCTTCCAGTTCGCGGTGAGTAATGGCTGTTCTCATGTCCAGAAGTTATTTTCGGTCATAAGAGACGGTAGCAGCAACATTATGTAACAACTGCTTGTCACGTCTTCTCCTGTTCCCCCCCTCTGGTGCTCGACATTGCCGGTCTACTAACCACCGGTCCTGGCAACCCATCATTACACAGACCTGGCAACCATCATTATGCACACCTGCACCTCATCATTAGGCACACCCTCAATAATTTTTATTGAAGTAGAAGTCCTGGGAGTGCATTCTGACGAAGAACACCAAAGGTAATAACATTTTTCTTATAGTAAAACTGACTTTGGTGAGTGCTAAACTTGCTGGGTGTCTAAATAGCTAGCCCTGTGATGCCGGGCTATCTACTTAGAATATTGCAAAATGTGCTTTCACCGAAAAGCTATTTTAAAATCGGACATATCGAGTGCATAGAGGAGTTCTGTATCTATAATTCTTAAAATAATTGTTATGCTTTTTGTGAACGTTTATCGTGAGTAATTTAGTAAATTCACCGGAAGTTTGCGGGGGGTATGCTAGTTCTGAACGTCACATGCTAATGTAAAAAGCTGTTTTTTGATATAAATATGAACTTGATTGAACAAAACATGCATGTATTGTATAACATAATGTCCTAGGTGTGTCATCTGATGAAGATCATCAAAGGTTAGTGCTGCATTTAGCTGTCTTCTCGGTTTTTGTGACATTATATACTAGCTTGAAAAATGGGTGTCTGATTATTTCTGGCTGGGTACTCTGCTGACATAATCTAATGTTTTGCTTTCGTTGTAAAGCCTTTTTGAAATCGGACAGTGTGGTTAGATTAACGAGAGTCTTGTCTTTAAAATGGTGTAAAATAGTCATATGTTTGAAAAATTGAAGTTTTTGCATTTTTTAGGTATTTCAATAACGCGCCACGGGATTACACTGGCTACCTAGCCCATAGAGGTTAAAAACTTCAGCTCCGTCACCTCACCTTTCTCTGCAAGGGTAGTCCCCGTAAGTTGATGTGGAGTCCTGCAGTCGATGAGGCCTTCCACCTACTGAAGAGGAGTTTCACCTCCGCCCCGTTGCTGAAACACCCAAATCCTTCACTGCCCTTCATGGTGGGGGTGGACGCCTCAGAAGTGGGTGTGGGGGCTGTCCTGTCACAATGCCAACTAACCCACACAAATTGTATTCATGTGCCTACAACTCTAAAATACTCTCTCCTGCAGAGAGGAACTATGACATTGGCGACCGGGAGCTCTTGGTGGTGAAGTTAGCACTAGAGGAGTGGAGACACTGGCTGGACAGCGCAAAGGACCAATTTCTCCTCCTCACCGACCGTCGGAACCTGGAGTACATACGGACAGCGAGGTGGCTGAACCCGCGATTCGAGAGAGGTCTCTGTCCTGAGTGCACCCATCATTCTGCCCTCCCGAATTGTTGTCCCTGTGCTTTGGGACGTAGACGTGGACATCCGCCAGGCTCTGGAGAGGGAATCCGCTCCTGCTACCTGCCCTCCGGAGCGCACCAACGGAGGTAAGAGATCGGCTGTTGACCTGGGCGACCTGACTCTTGCCACTGGACACCCAGGTATCACCCGCACCATTCAATCCATCTTGGCGCAGGATGTCGCTCGCTACGTCACCTCCTGCTCCGTATGTGTCCAAACCAAAGCTCCCCAGCACACTCCAGCATTGAAACTCCTTCCACTTCCCGTGCCTCAGCAGCCTTGGTCTCATCTGTCCATTGATTTCATCACTGATCTCCCCTCTTCTGATGGTTGCACCACTATTCTGGTTGTTGTGGACAGATTTTCTAAATCCTGACATTTTATCTGTCTTTCTGGTCTCCCTACCACTCTCCAGGTTGCTGAGGCACTGTTCCAGCAGGTCTTCCAGCACTATGGCCTTCCAGAGGACATCATCTCTGACTTTGGCCCCTAATTCATGTCACAGGTATGGAGAGCCTTCATGTAGAAGCTGGGGGTCATGGTCAGCCTCACATCCAGATACAAGCCTCAGTCCAATGGGCAGGTGGCGAGGAAGAACCAGGAGCTGGGGAGGTTCCATAGGAGTCACTGCCAGGACCAGCAGAGGGAGTGGGCCCGGTTCCTTCCCTGGGCGGAGTACAGACAGAATTCACTTTGTCACTCCTCCACCGGGCTGTCTCCCTTCCAATGCGTCCTGGGGTACTAGCCAGACCGAAGCTCCTGCGGTGGACGAGTGATTACTGAGCTTAGGAACCCTGCCCACGTCAGGTTCCAATGCACCATCCACCGCCAGAAGGAGCAATCGGACCATTACCACAGTGAGGCTCCCATGTTCCACCCTGGTGATATTTTTTTTTACATTTTAGTCATTTAGCAGACACTCTTATCCAGAGCAACTTACAGTAGTGAATGCATACATTTCATACATTTTTTTTTTCTGTGCTGGCCCCCCATGGGAATCGAACCCACAACCCTGGCGTTGCAAACACCATGCTCTACCAACTGAGCTACAGGGAAGGCTATGTCTGGCTCTCCACCAGGAACCTCCCACTCCAGCTGCCCTGACGGAAGCTGAGCCCCCGGTTTATGGGGCCATTCAAAGTCCTCGGGGGGAGAGGGGGTGGGGGTCAATGAGGTAACATCCCTCCTCAGGCCAGTGGTTCCTGTTCCCCTGGCTAATGCTGTCCCTCATGACACCCCTCCGCCTCCCCTGGACATCAAGGGAAGCCCCGCCTATGCCGTCAGATCCCTCCTGGACTTCATCACTTCCCTGATTACTCCCCCTTTGTCTAGCACTCCTTTGTTATCACCCATCAGGCAGTATTGTTTCTGTGTTCATGTTCAGACAATACTCTTGTTCGTGTAGTCGCTCTATGTCAAATCAAATCAAATGTTATTTATCACATGCGCCGAATACAACAGGTGTAGACCTTACCGTGAAATGCTCACTTTACAAGCCCTTAACAGATATTGCAGGACAAACTAAAGTAACAAAAAAATTGGATAACAATAAAGAGGCTATATACAGGGGATACCGGTACCGAGTCAATATGCGGGGGTACAGGTTAGTCGAGGTAATTTGTAAAGTGACTATGCATAGATAATAAACAGCGAGTAGCAGCAGTGTCAATGTAAATTGTCCGGGTGGCCATTTGATTAATTGTTCAGCAGTCTTATGGCTTGGGGGTAGAAGCTGTTAAGGAGCCTTTCGGTCCTAGACTTGGCGCTCCGGTACCGCTTGCGTGCGGTAGCAGAGAAAACAGTCTATGACAAGGGTGACTGGAGTCTCCAACAATTTTTTGGGGCCATTCCTCTGACACCGCCTAGTATATAGTATGTTAGTTCATATTAAACTCACTGACTGCATCTGCTTCCTGACTCCCTGCGTCTACGTTACACTGCTGTTACCAGACTCTTCTTATGATTACTAAGTTTATGTGTCGGGGGGCTAGGGTCAGTCTGTTACATCTGGAGTATTTCTCTTGTCTTATCCGGTGTCCTGTGTGAATTTAAATATGCTCTCTCTAATTCTCTCTTTCTTTCTTTCTGAGGACCTGAGCCCTAGGACCATGCCTCAGGACTACCTGGCATGATGACTCCTTGCTGTCCCCAGTCCACCTGGCCGTGCTGCTGCTCCAGTTTCAACTGTTCTGCCTGCGGCTATGGAACCCTGACCTGTTCACCGGACGTGCTTGTTGCACCCTCGACAACTACT